>NW_010287710.1:0-9046 GCF_000700745.2 Antrostomus carolinensis
GTTTTCATTGCTATGCAAAGATTCATAAACTATGATTCTATGATTTGCATTCACATCTTGCCTTTTAATTAACCCAGTGAAAGAAGTTGATCTGGAAAAACCCCAAACACATTCCCACTGACAATAAAAGCCACAAATACTGTGTTGTGGAAGCCTAAAACACAATATTTTTTAAGACTATGTTGAACTACAAATCCTGATCACATATCCAAAAACATTGTTTTATAAGACCTGCTGTACAGCATGGTAACATAAGGTTGATGCACAAATGTTGCTCTGTTGTTATGCTTCTTCACATAGTTATTACAGTAACACTCAGGCTGCATGCAAAATTAATAAAGATCTCAAACACATTTCACTTAGAAATGGACTTCCAGTTATTTCATTTTGTACATATACCCACAAAAGTAAGAGCACTTCTGTTTCACAGGAAGTGGCAAGCACATAGTTTTCATGCTCTACAACAGGGGTCCTCAAACTACAGCCCGAGGGCCAGATACGGGCCCTCCAGGGTCCTCAATCCGCCTGCCCGCCCCTTTTTACAGAACTTGCCCCCTTTTTCCCCCCGCCCCCCCCCCCCTCACCGGGGGGTTGCGGGGGCAAAACAAAGGGCTGGAACCAGCCCCTCGTCCTCGACCTGCCACCCTGCAGCAGGCGAGAGGCGTGGGCATCTCCTCTGCCGGGCAGAAAAACCAGCGGTTGCATTCCCAAACAAAACATGGATGGATGTACTAGAAATGTTGCAAAAGGAGTTTCAAATTAGATTTAAAGAACTTTGTCTCCATGAACAGGACATACAGCTTTCCCAGAACCCATTTTCTGTTGACATTGAAACTGCCGATCCGATTTACCAAAGGGAATTGGCCGAACTACAGACTTGTGACTCGCTGAAAGATGCATTCAAATCAAGCAGCCTTACTAATTAATATACATCTCTCCCCTCAGAGACATGTCATAATCTCAGGAACCAGGCACTCAAAATTGCAGCCGTCTTTGGCAGCACCTGTGTCTGTGAGCAGACGGTTTCCCGAAGGAAACATCTGAAATCTCCACTCAGACCCAGACTGACTGATGGACACTGGCATCACTTGCTATGACCAGCAGTGACAAATATGGAACCTGACATTGACCATCTCATTAGCCAAAAGCAGGCCCATAGTTCACATTGCAATATTACTTGTTTTTGTTGATTACAATTGTTCTTCATTTTAAATATTGCATTCTTTTCCCTGTTTTTTGTGCACTACTACAATAAAATATGTGCAGTGTGCACAGGAATTTGTTCATTTTTTTCCAAACTATAGTCCAGCCCCCGACAGTGTCTGAGGGACAGTGAACCAGCCCCCTGTTTAAAAACTTTGAGGACCCCTGCTCTACAATATTGCATCACATTACTTACATCATAGAAAAGCTTCCTATCTGCAGCAAGCCGCTTGGATGCCAGGGTCTTTGTAACATGATAAAAGGTAAGTAGTGCTCTGTGTTGTCGAAGATCATCCTGGACTTTCACAGATTCTACAAGAGTGGGTATAAGTTCTGGCCATTGCCTTGGGCAGTCCACCCTGGCAACTTTAGCAATCAGTACAGAGATCTGAGTTGCTATCTGCAAAAAAGTAAAACAAACACAGATACCACAAAGTCAAAGATCATTTAGGAAATATACAATGCAGAAATTAACAGCTAAATAAAACCTGAATCAAAAAAACTAGTAGGGATTGATAGATTTTTGTGGTTTTTCTCAACCTATTTTTAAGTTTACTGAATGCAAACAAATGTGGAGAAAAAAACTGGTCTTCCATTTTGTGTTCATAGTAAATATTTACACAAAATGCTAAGCTGGCTACCTTGTTCAAATTTTACATAAACACCACTTAATTTACTTGTTCTAGAAATCACATTCTTCTAGAAATGAAGAGATAGGTATTTGGGAACCACATTCTACTTAGTGATCTTTTCCATCACTTTCTACAAACAAGCACAGACTGCTGAATATATATTACCCTTGTCTCTGATGAGTTTTAGCCTTTAGACAGAGTTGTCCCCTCCCCGCAGGCACATGTGCCTGTAAGCCACAGTTCTATCCATCCCAGCAGGCTCAACTTCACTGCTGATTTTCTCTACCTCCTCCCCACAAGCAGCACGGGAGGACAGCAAATATTATCATTATTTTCAGATCAAGGGATGTCTATTGGCAGGAGGGAGCAAATAAACTCTTCTCCATATGTGATACAAGAAGCAATCTCTCCAGGGATGCTAAGAGCACTTTTTCCTTGAGGACTAGCATTTTAAATGGAAAAAAAAAAAAAAAAAAAAAAAATCTGTTGTCACACATTTCAAGGAGTATTTTGTTGCTCTATTCACTCCATATGGTAAATATCTTCAGAGGGCATGGAAATTACACTCCCAACACATGGTATGTTCAGTTTTTCTTCTCCCCCTCCCCTGGAAGTCAGCTTGTATCATCACATCTCAACACTATGCTTAATTCTTTTATTTTTGTCTTGTTTTTTTCTGTTTATACATACAAGGGTCATAATTTTTCCACCTTCAGTGACTCAGAAAGCACAAGCAGATAGCAACTGTGTTATGAAGTATCTGTGACTGGAAAAGAGCACAAGTTTTCAAAACTCAGGCATATGAAGCAGACTGGGGACTAAATGAAAGGTACCTCTGAAAGGAAACCTCAAGATATCTACCACACAGATTGGGGAACAAGGGAGAAAGAAGGGGAGATGAACTCTGTAAACATACTTCACTATCACAATTGTTCAGGAAGTAATTTAGGAGCAGGCTGCTGGCATAGAATGAAACAAAATCCTCCACATCTTAAAAGACTACAGAACAAAAATATCATAAGGACACACAAATACATAAAACCACTGGTCTTATAAATGTCAGTTAAACAGGTTCCAATCTCAGCCTACAACTATAGTCTCCAAACTGCAGAACTGTTCATCAGCAGTGGAATTTATAACTATAAATTATGCCATACTATTGTCTTAGCAGCAAACTGATTAAATACTAATGCAGCTATGAAAAAATTATTGAGGAAAAGTTTGAACTGTTTTATGTACAATACAGTTAACAGTAGGTTTTCAGAAATGTAAATAAATATTTGACAAATTTTATACTACCTAGTAGTGGCATAAATGACACATACTTTATGGTCCAACATGACACACTTATCATAGAATCGTAGAATAGACTGGGTTGGAAAAGACCTCCAAGATCATCAAGTCCAACCCCTGATCCAACTCCAATTACTATATCATGGCACTAAGGGCCACGTCCAATCTCTTTTTAAAAACCTCCAGGGATGGTGAATCCACCACCTCTCTGGGCAGGCCGTTCCAGTGCCTGATTACCCTTTCTGTAAAGAATTTCTTCCTAACATCTAACCTAAACCTCCCCTGGCAGAGCTTGAGCCCATGCCCCCTTGTCCTATTGTTGGTTGCCTGGGAGAAGAGACCAACCCCCACCTGGCTATAACCTCCCTTCAGGTAGTTGAAGAGAGTGATGAGGTCACCTCTAAGCCTTCTCTTCTCCAGACTAAACAACCCCAGCTCCCTCAGCCTCTCCTCATAGGACTTGTGCTCAAGTCCCTTCACCAGCCTCGTTGCTCTTCTCTGGACCCGCTCCAGCACCTCAATGTCCTTCCTGAACTGAGGGGCCCAGAGCTGAACACAGTACTCAAGGTGTGGCCTCACTAACGCAGAGTACAGGGGAAGGATCACTTCCCTGCTCCTGCTGGCCACACTGTTCTTGATGCAGGCCAGGATGCCGTTGGCCTTCTTGGCCACCTGGGCACACTGCTGGCTCATGTTCAGCCTCCTGTCTATAGGAGTTTTTTTGTTGAAATAAAGAAACAATATTTGGTCATATTTTTTACACTGAAACTATAATTGCACTACAAATTTAAAGATATTTTCTATGTTTACCTGCATTTTAAAAAATTTCCTTTTAAGCTTTACCTTATGCAAATAATTTTTATATTTTCTTGAAAAAGATCTTTAAGATCTAGCTTAAAATATTAGCTAATATTTCCTTGTAGAACCTCATACTTGCATTAGCAAGAATAAGTTAGCAGAGGGAAGGCTAATTCATCTAGCATATGCACATTCTGAGCCCCTAACATTAGCTCCATACTCAATTTAACAATAAATCCTTATTCTAATCAAAACAGTAGCTTAAAATTACTCACTTAAGTAAGACAAGACACTATCATGCTGAAGTTTACTATGCCTATATAAATTAATTAATGCTGTTATTAGATATGTCACAGCAATACTGCTTAGGTGGGTTTATGCAGCAGCATTCTCAACAGCTCATTCCTTCGACACCCCCACCACCCTTCCTTGTCTGGCTGTACTGGGAATCAGATCAGAGAACAGATACAGCTGAAAAAAGAAAAATCGTGCAGGAAGATAAGGTTATTTTTGACCTAAATGCCTTCCCTGAAACATTTCAACAAATGGTTGCATAAACAGCAAGGGACATAACATAAACTGTTACTCAACAAAAAAAACAAACCAAAGAGGAAAAAACATGTTGAATTATGATTTATGGATCTTTTATCTCGCTTCAACATAAAGATGTGTCTGAAAGGTAAGATGGTAACTGCGACTTGTCAACTTTATTATTATTATTAAACACTTTTTAAAGAGAGAAAGCAAATTATATACCAATAGAAGCATTTGCTGGTAATTAATTGATCACCACTAACCTGATTCACTGGCTCATTAAAGTTGGCAATAAGTCCAGCACGCAGTGTAGTTTTTTCTTCGTCAGAAAGAGCACTGTCAGGATATATTTATTAGAATATTATTTAATTTTAAATAAAAAAACCTATTAATTTCTATTTAGAATTATTTTCTCACTATTACTAGATACAGAAGTCAAATGATCATTTCCATTCCTGAATCTGTGTTTGGTTGTAGATTACTTTTATACACCATTTTCTTGAAACCAGTGTATTTCATGAAGTGAACATCCCTTATTTTTCCCCTATCTCAAAGATATTTAAAAAGAGAGGAAACAGTGAAACAGAGAAATATTTACAAGGCCTTTTAACCTTAGGTTTTGATGTGAGCTTTGTAAAACCAAATGGTAAAAGATAAAGTTCAGAGAGTAAGGTAGCCAAGTATATTAGGAAAATAAGGGAAAACTGTATGAACTAGTAACTGATTGTTATTAGACAGTTACTATACAATTATTATTGTGGCAATAGATGACACAAGCATGACTTTGCCCACATATACTAATGGATAATGACAAAAAGGTGCCCAGTGTAAGGCAATCGTGGCATCAGATGACACCTCTCTTTGCAAAAGCAATAATCGTTTTCCACTACAAATCCTTTTACAAAAGTCATATAGACACACTTAAAATTAGGGATCCTTTGAAAATTTTACCTTTGAGTGAAAAACATACTGATATAGTCTTCAAAAATGTAAGGAAAACTAGTAAGAATGAAATTATAAGCCATAAAGGTTAACTTTCATTCGCTATCTTTATACTTCCTTTTAAGTGACCTCTCTCAGTTCAAGACTACAAGTTACAGCACCATATCACTTCTGCACTACTTCAGACTTTATATGACTCATGTAATTTTATATTAAATGAATTTGCTTTAGAAATGCTTTGATGGTATTTACAGATTATACAATAAAAAACCCCAAAACCCAGCCCCCTAAACCCCCCGCCCCCCCACTTTCATTTTCCGACAGCACCTAGAAAGTTCCTTCTTGTACATAAAAAGACTTAAGTTATCATGCAAGGTAGTTTGAACTGTTTCACCTAACATTGCAATGATTTAGATGCATGCATGCAATCATCACATCTCAATGAAGTCTAGTGGTTGTAAATTAAGAAGAATAAACACACCAACACAATCACTTCCTGTTGTCTGACCTCAGGCACAGGTATTAACATACCAGTTTTTTGTAGTGAGATTTAAAATTATGCCTGAAGCTCCCTAAAAGACAGCTCTTACACTATTCTAAACAAATACTAAATATTCAGCTCAAAACAATAAAAAACAGCGGTAGGAATTACCCTAAGATCAAACATCTGCAACATAATTCTGGTTTTCGCTTTTTTCCCCTTCTTTATAACATAAGTACTTACTATTTCCCAAATCAAAGACTTAAAACTGTAAGTATAGTACAAAAGGGGGGCAAATTATTGTCTCATTACTGACTCAGAACTGCACACTAAGTTTTACTTTCAAAGGTAATTTACAGCACTCAGGAACCACTTTTAAAGGACTTTTTATCAAGACTTTGGCTTCAAGGTATTTTAAATAAAACTAAATTATGCATAAAAACATTTTGGGTAAAGTTTACAAAAATTTCTCGAATAGTAAACGTCTTTTTTCTGCAGTTTTATTAATCTAAAGCCATCTAGTGGCTTTATTAATCTAAAGACACTGGATGACACTACAGATTTCTAGAAATAGATTTCTGTTGACCTCTTTTTTTTTTTTTTAGCAGCATATAATTTCCACACACACACAGAGGCATACTCTTAAGTGATTTCTAAAACTTGCAAGCTACTATTAATACAATTAAGAAATCTAATCTCCATTCAAGGTAGCTGATACAACAACTCACTTTCAGGGATAACAGAAAGCACCTAAAAAAATGGTTTGTAAAGAAACAACAACAAAAACCCCTGTTTCACTACATTATTTCATTTACTTTGTTTGTGAGCTCATGAGACCCTTTGCCTTAATTATTTTCTCATGATTATATTAATCATACAGTATGCATATTCCAAGAGCAGCAAGCACCCAATTCATTACTTATGACGAATAAAAATGCTGCAATTAAGCTTTTGCCATTACAAACGAAACAAATGAAGGAAAATAAATAAGACTCGTGTGGATGAACGCCTCGAACACAGAAGCTAACGATAAGCAAAGCCGGCAAAGAGTGACGAGATGGATGCAGATGCCAGCAGTGCACGGCGTGACGTCACCAGACGGCCAGGGCTCGGCAGCGATGAGGTAATGCAACAGCGACACCTGCCGGGGAGCGGGCGCCCCGGCGGGGGCCCCGAGGGAGACGCGGGGTCCCCGGGGTAGCCACGGCAGCCCCGGGACCCCCGCACGGCAACACGGGCAGGCGAGGAGGCGGCGGAAAGGGCAACCGCGCCGCAAGTTTCTCCCCTTGAGCACCGAATTACACCAAGCCGGGAATTACCACACGTCCTGTCAGCGACAGGGACGGCCGAATTTCTGCCCTGTCTTTCACAACGCGCCGTTTCCAACTCCCTGGTCTTTTTCGGTGTTTCTGGCACAAGGAAACACGTACCCAAGTATCTTAAAAGTTCTTTTGGAGCTTCTTGTAAAAAAATTCTACTGTTCTGCAGAACAAGAGGCAATGGCCTCAGGTTAGGCCAGGGGAGGCACAGATTGGATGTCAGGAAATGCTTCTTCACTGAAAGGGTTCTCAGGCAATGGAACGGGCTGCCCAGGGAGGTGGTGGAGTCACGGTCCCTGGAGGTGTTCTAAAAGATGGGTAGATGAGGTGCTCAGAGATATGGTTTAGTATTGGACGGGTACAGTTGGACTCAATGATGTCAGAGGTCTTTTCTAACCAAAAGATTCTATGATTCTATTATTTCATAAACCAGAGATCCAAATCTCAAGAGTTGCTTATAGTCATCATTCAAACAAATAAAAACATGGATTTGAGAAGTATTCTTAGTTGCCAACACAGTAATCAAACCAGATAACAAAGTCTACAAGAGACAGGATTTCACAGTAGTTATCTGTAAAATAAAAAAAATATTCAAGAAAAGGAACTCATAATAACACTCAAATTCAAGAAAAGCCACATCCTTTCTTCTGCTCATTTTTGTGTCCCTCCTCTGGACCCACTCAAACAGGTCCCATCTTTCTTGTGCCAAGGACTCCCCAGAGCTGGACGCCGTACTGCAGGTGGGCTCTCACCAGGGCAGAATGGAGGGGGAGAATCACCCTGACCTGCTGGCCACGCTTCTCTTGATGCAGCCCAGGATACAGTTGGCCTTCTGGGCTGCAAGCGCACATTGTTGGCTCATGAACCTCATGATGTTCACATGGGCCCACTTCTCAAGCTTGTCGAGGTCCTTCTGGATGGCATCCCATCCCTCAGGCATGTCATCTGCACCACTCAGCTTGGTGTCATTGGCAAACTTGCTGAAGGTGCACTCAATCCCACTGTCTGTGTCATCAATGAAGATATTAAATAGCATTGGTGCCAGTACAGGCCCTTGAGGGACACCACTCATTACTGGTTTCTACTTGGACATTGAGACATTGACCACTACCCTCTGGATGCAACCACCCCGCCAATTCTACCCTCTGGATGCAACCACCCAGCCAATTCCTTATCCACCAAATAGTCCATCCATCAAATCCATTACCCCTCTTAATTTAGAGAGAAGGATGTTGTGGGGGACCGTGTCAAAGGCCTTTCAGAAGTCCAGACAGATTGCATCTATCATAAAAGGCCACCAGGTTGATCAGGCAGGACTTGCACTCGGTAATACCACGCTGGCTGTCTCAAATCACCTCCCTTTCCTTCATGTGCCTTAGCACAGCTTCTAGGAGGATCTGTTCCATAATCTTTCAGGTGCGGAGGTGAGGGTGAGAGGTTGGTAGTTCCCAGGGTCCTCCTTTTTACCCTTTTTAAAAATGGGCGCAATATTTCTCTTTTTCCTGTCACCGGGGACTTTGCCTGATTGCCATGACTTTTCAAATAGCATGGAGAGTGGCTTGGCAACTACATCAGCCAGTTGATGACCCTGGGATGCAATCTCATCAGGTCTCATAGATTTAGATATATTCATGTTCCTCAGGTGGTCATGAACCTGATCTTCTCACACAGTGAGGGACTTTGCTCCCCCAGTCCCTTTCTTGCAATCCCTTTCTTGCAGTCCATCTGCTCAAGAGGTGTGAAAAGAGAGGCTGCCAGAGAAGCCTGAGGCAAAAAAAAATGTCCCTGTTTACTGCAGGGGAGTTGGATGAGATGGCTTGGCTGAGCAGAGAGCTTTGGGTGGA
>NW_010287711.1:0-74314 GCF_000700745.2 Antrostomus carolinensis
GAAGGGAAGGACTGAGGCGAGGAGGAGGAAGGACTGAGGCGAGGAGGAGGAAGGGCTGAGGCGAGGAGGAGGAAGGGCTGAGGCTGGGGCGCCCGCAGGGCACCGGGAGGCGGTGGCCGGGAGAGGGGCAGGTGGCTGTTTTTCTCCGTCTTGCGGGGAAGGCAGAGCCCGAGGAGCTGGCTGGGTTGTGCGAGAGGCTGTGTCCGTGCACTGACATGTGCAGGGATCGTCCTGGAGGAGAAAGCGAGGAGCGTTGTTACCCAAGAGGTTTTTTTGCCCCACATGTATTGAGAAACTTTTTCCCAGTGAAAAGCGTCTTCCCGCGGATCTGACAGCAAAACGCTTTCACCGAGACCTGTGGAATCGAAAGTAAAACTGCCCGGCTGGTCAGGCAGCCCGGCCTCCCCCGCCCGGGTGCAGGGGGAGGGGGGGGCTTCTCTCTCTGCACTGTGATTTCCTGTCTTGCTCTGTCCCTCATCTTGCAAAACTTGTGGCTAAGTTTGTTGTCTTCTGATTGACCATGGTTATTTTTTTTATGTTCCTTCCCTTACTTTAAGAGAAACTCTAATTGCATTTCAGTTCTTGAAACTATTAATTTTCGAGTGGTGTGATTTCTAGCGTTGAAGAAGTTTGTTGCTCTTTGAGGTTCCTCAGCAGGTCAGAAGTGGGACATCTTGCCTACATTCTTTATCTCCCTTACCTTGTGTGTGATAGTTGCATAAAGGCATGTTCATGTGATCACTTTAATTTCCAGCAGCAGTAAAAAAGAACATGAAAAATATTGATACTTTTAGTTTAATAAAGCTGAATTTCTTCCCCTCATACTTGTGCTTTGCGAGGATTAAAATTCTGGTTCATAGAACTGTGGTCTGTGACAATTGGCTGTTTTTATTGATTTGAGAGGATTCAAGCATGTCAGACCAAACTATTGATGTTTATTCTTTTATTCTGAATGGTGACTAGTTTAATTCTGCTGAATATCTTTTATGAATCTTTGAAAGTAAGTACATGGATGGATTTCTCTTAAATGTTGCCTGTGCATTCCAAGATCTGTTTCTTAAGTTTCTGCATCTAGAATGTTATGAACCCAATCCCATCAGTTTTTCAAATTCTGAGATTGGCATGAAAAAAACTAAGTAGAAATTTGGGTACAATAAAAATTTCCTTAACTAAGAATGAGTTAAGGTAGGTCAAATAGTGAAAAAATAAGAGAAATGGTTTTCTTTGGAAAAATAGCATCTGCAAAGTGAGGAATCTAAGAAGATAAAGAGTGTTAAAACATCTAAATGTCACTACAGAAATGGACTGCCAGGAGTCCAAAAGCCCATGACATAGAATCATAGAATCATAGAATGGTTTGTGTTGGAAGGGACCTTAAAGATCATCCAGTTCCAACCCCCCTGCCATCAGCAGGGACACCTTCCACTAGACCAGGTTGCTCAAAGCCTCATCCAACCTGGCCTTAAACACTTCCAGGGAGGAGCATCCACAACTTCCTTGGGCAACCTCTTCCAGTGTCTGACCACCCTCACAGTGAAGAACTTCTTCCTAATATCTAATCTAAACCTCCCCTCTTTCAGTTTAAACCCATTTCCCCTTGTTTTGTCATTAGTTGTCCTTAGGAAAAGTCCTTCCCCAGCTTTCTTGTAGCCCCTTCAGGTATTGGAAGGCTGCTATAAGATCATGCTTGTCTTGTATCTGTCTTCTCCATCCTTTCCAGTTTTCAGCTGCGAGCACCAGCTCTTCCTATCTGTTGGCTTACGAAGTTCTTGTCATTATCTTGCCTTTTCATCAGTACATTCACATAAACATAAGGCATTGAGTTTCTCTTGATGTTCCCTTACCATTCCCTTAATCTGGACCAACCTGTGCGTTTTCAGCCTATGGAAAGGAGACCCAGGTGACCTGCTGCCTGTCTGTTTCCATCTTTCTCTGCTTCCATAACTTCTGAACCTTTTGGCCACTTTCAGTCAAATTAAGCAGATGTTTTGAAGCTATAAACGTTCTACAGATCTTGCGATAAGTGGCAGCTGAGGAATAGTAACAAGGTCTAAATTAACATTCTTGCTGAGGGAAGGGCCATGGCACCTGCTCATGGACAGTTCTGCTCTGCCTGTGCCATGAGGTGACCAGTGGGTGGGTCAGTGGGTGTCGTTGGAGCAGCAACCACACCGACTACCTCCCACCATCAGCGGCTGGTGGGTATGAAGGAGGTGGCAGTGTGATTGAAAGGGTTTGTGAGATAAGGAGCTATATACATAGCAGGTAGTCAGGAGTATTGTAACTTATGTATCCTGTGATACAGGACAGAAATTGTTGGTGCTTTTTTTTGTCACCAGTGTTCACAAGGAAAAAGCAGATAATGCTGCCTTGTGGTTGAAATCACAATGAGCCCAATTACGTTCCATCCCTTTTCTTTTAATCCCACCTCCTCTATTTTGTTTTTATATGAGCAAATGTCACATATGTCTATAAAACAGAATTTTGAGTTCCTAAAATCAGTAAGAGTTTGAGTAGTGTAATGATTTTGGTAAGAGACCATGTTGTTAAAAGTTAGGTTTGTAGCTGGATATTTTGTTTTGTTCCCCCCCACCCCATTGTAATTGAATTGCCCTTCTCACAACGGGGGGGACAAAGGTAAAAGCTGGAGGATTGGAATTGTGGCATCTTTTCAGTGCTTCTTTACTCAAACAACCCTTTTTCCTCGAATGTTTTCTTTTTAAACTTATCTCCCAATTTATTATCTTTCAGGATCTAGCAGGTTGGTTTTTTTAAAATGAATGTGTTACTCTATTTTTTGTTTAATAGACTTCTTGGTGGAAAACCATTATAATACAATTATTGGAAAGTCTCATGCAAAGTTCTAATGGGCCTAATCTTACTAATAAGATACTTTGTTGATGTTTAAATGCTAAAAGCTTCCCTTTCAAGCCCTTTTTCTTAAAAACAGTGAGAGAGATAGTTTAGCTGCCTCAAACTGATGGAATTTCTGATATGGATTTGTTTTGAATTTGAATTTGAAACAGAACATGTAGAGGATTTGCATCTCCCACATGGATCTGTGAGGAACAGAGCCCGCTTAACTGGCAAACAGAGATGGAAAAATTAGTTCAGACCTTTAATATGAAGAAATTTGGGGGGCTGTTTAGTTGTTTGGATTTTTTCCCTTGGTTAGGCACTGTTTTAATAATAATACTGTTTCAATACTGTTATCAGTACTTTTGAAATCCAAGTAGTTCTGAGGTATTGAGCTGTGAAATCTTCTAGTTGTAGACATGCATCAGGGAGCCAAATTTGCTAGTACTTGTTTAAGCAACGCTGATTTGATTGGTCTCACTTCCATAAATCAGTATCAGAAACATTTCTTCATTGGTGCTGTTGCCAACTGCTGTCACAGAGGCCAAGTCCTGGATAGGTTTTCCATTGGTAAGTTCTCTCTGCCCACGTGTGAATATACAGTGAATTTTTGCAAACAAATTTTTTTTTAGAAGACCTGGACAAACATCTTGCAAATTATCATAGAATCACAGAATGGTTTGGGTTGGAAGGGACCTTAAAGATCATCCAGTTCCAACCCCCCTGCCAGCAGCAGGGACACCTTCCACTAGACCAGGTTGCTCAAAGCCTCATCCAACCTGGCCTTAAACACTTCCAGGGAGGAGCAGCCACAACTTCCTTGGGCAACCTGTTCCAGTGTCTGACCACCCTCACAGTGAAGAACTTCTTCCTAATATCTCATCTAAACCTCCCCTCTTTCAGTTTAAACCCATTTCCCCTTGTTTTGTCACTAACTGTCCTTATGAAAAGTCCTTCCCCAGCTTTCTTGTAGGTCCCTTCAGGTACTGGAAGGCTGATATAAGATCTCCCCAGAATATATAATAATATATTATATATTATAATGCAGCGTTCCACGTAGGATAGTCAGTATATGAACCTCTCATGTTATGCTTTGGGGTGGGAGAGCAAATGTGGAATACTTACTTAGAAACAGAGATTTTCTTTAGTATGATGTCTTATTTATAAAGATCTTTCAAAATAGTTAAAAAATAATACTAGAAGCACTCTACAGTAGATTGGAATGCAGGTGTCTCAGTATCCACTTTCTTGAGGAGGTGCAGGAAATATGTGAATCTAGTATATTTTCACCATCGAGTGAAATGTCTGAACGGCACAAGTAGGGGTGGCAGCTGGGAGTCAAACTAATGGGTGTTACTAACGAGGACTAAGCAGTGGTTCTTTAGGGAGCATCGTGTGCAATCATGTCCCATCAGTCCCACCTGTATATGCATTTAACTTGAAGCACATAAATATGTTAAAATTGTTTTTTCTTTTAAGAAATTAATTTTGCCTGAAGTAAATGAGGCTTAGGTGGTTCTGGTGGCCTCTTTCAGGCCTGTCTGGCCTTATCTTATCCTGCACAGGAGTCGATGGCCCTGCGTTAAGGCCAGGTGTGTTCTAGACTGTAGTAACAGGAGCTACCCAGCAGTTGAGGAAGGTGAGCTTTCCCCTCTATTTGGTACTTACAAGACCACATCTGGACACCACATCCAGATGTAGATTCTCTGTTCTGAGAAAGGCATTGACATGCTGGAGCAAGTCCACTGAAGGGCCACCAAGGTCGTTAGGAGGCTGGAGGACATGATATCTGAAGAGAGACTGAGAGAACTGGGTTTCTTCATCTGTAGGAAGAGAAGGGGAGGTCTTATTAGTGTCTACAGCAACCTAACAGGAGAGTATAGAGAAGATGCAACTGGGTTCTTCTCAGAGTTGTACAGGGATAGGATGAGAAGGAATGGACAGAAGATGAGGCATAGCAAGTTCCAGGGTGATACTAGGAAAAGCTTTTTCACAGTGTGGTTATTCAGGTACTGGATCAGGGTCCTGCAGGGGACCATTGTATCTCCAGCCTTGGAGATACTCAAAACTTACCTAGCCAAGTCCCTGATCTGATTTGACCTGCTTTGAGCAAGGGAGTGCACTAGGTGACCTCCAGAGTTTCATTCTAATCTCAATTATTCTGTGATTCTGTCCTGTTTTGTTCAGGTGATAATTTCACTGGGGTGGCCCTTGGCCAGCAGCCAACGCAGCCGTTCACCCACTTCCCCCTGCAAAGGGAACAGGGGAGAGGATTGGGGCAAGGGTGAGGATACTCACAGGTTGAGATAAAAACAATTTAATAATAGAAATAAAAGAAAACTTAAAATAATACTATGATTAAAATAGCAGTGATAATGATAACAGCAACAAAATATACAAATGAGTGATGCCCAGTGCAACTGGTCACCACCCACTGACCAAACCCGGCCTGTTCCCACATAATGAACCTGGAGGAGCGACAATCCTGAACCAAAGCCACAATCCTGGAAGAGTGGGAGCCTGAGCAAAAGCCAGAGGGAGCCAAAAGAGGAGAAGACCCTCACTAATATACTGGACATGATATGATAGGGAATATCCCACTGGCATAACCAAATGCCAGCTTAGCTTATTAATTTAAATATCCCTCACTCCCTTAGATCTTGCGCTTGATCTTAGATCTAGACTAACAGAACACAACGTCCTTCACTTCCAGTGACAAAAATGAAATCACTGGTGTGTTATCAGTGTTTCTTCCTTAACAAAACCCAGGCTGAAAGCAAAACACAGCGCTATTCCAGCTACTAAAAAGAAGCCCAGCTCTGTTCCAGCTAAAAACCAGAACAGTTCAATATTTGTTGTCTTTTGGATCTTTAGCCAAATTAAACTAAAGCTTAGAGGACAAGAAAGAGCAAGGATGCTACAGCTCCTACAAGTCCCCGGAAAAACATTGGTTGAGTAGAAAAAGGTGCAAATTGGAGCCTTTGATAACTCTTGATAACTGCAGCTTTTGTGTTGTGATTTCCACTTGTTCTGCTGGCAGGGAGATCTGTGCATCCACGTCAGTCAGCACAGCGTGCTCCTCCAGCTGGTACTTGTGCTTGAGGTGAGCAGGGACATCTCGGGAGGGGTGAGGAAAGAGGGGAACGAGATGATGCCTTTTCACAGTGAGGACAGTCAGACATTGGGTCAGGTTGGCTGGAGAGGTTGTGCAGTCTCCTGTGCAGTTTTCAAGATGAGCCTGGAGCAATCTTGTCTGACCTCATAGTTGACCCTGGTTTGAGCAGGAGGCTGAAGCACTTGAGGTCCCATCTAACCTACATTACCCCATGATCCTAAGTAGAGGTAGTGGAAGGAGGAGATGTGTAGCAAGATCACTGAGGTGCAGGTGCTTGCTGATGAATCAAATACTTTTATTCATTTTTAAGTTGGGGATACTTTGCTTTCATCGATCTTGTTTGGGTTTTTTTTCAGATGGACTTCTGTTTATGTTCCAAGATCTTGTATTCTTCAAGTTGCAGAAACTTCAAGTGCTTTTATTGCACAATTCACACTGAAGACAACTTCACAATATAGCACTATAATGATATTATTAGTTTTTACATGTTGTTAGGTCCATTCCTTAGTTCAAGACAACTTACTTTAAACCTGTATTTTATTCAGCTGAGTCAGGCATTTGTGAGTTATCTTACTTAGTTAAGAACTAAGTGAGTATGGGTGGCTGTGAAAGTGACTTTAATATATCAACAAGTCTAAAGTACTTATTTTCCTATGTTTCTGCAGACTTGCCTGGGTAACACAATGCCAGCTGAGCGCAAGAAACCAGCAAATATGGAAGAAAAAGAATCCCCATTAAATAATAAAGAAAAAGAATTCAGTGAAAGGCGACCAGTGAGCACCAGGGAGAAGCCAAAAGAAGATGTCAAGGTTGGCATGAAGAGAGAGACTTTAAAGGTTCCTGAAGATAAAAAGAAAAAACTGGAAGAGGATAAAAGAAAAAAGGAAGACAAGGAGCGGAAGAAAAAAGAAGAGGATAAAGTAAAAGCAGAAGAGGAGCAAAAGAAGAAAGAAGAAGAAGAAAAAAAGAAACTTGAAGAGGAGGAGAAAAAGAAACAAGAGGAGGAAGAGAAAAAGAAACAAGAAGAAGCAGCTGCTCAATTGAAGTAAGTTGGCTTTTGATGGTTTAATTGTGCCAGATGCTGTAGTCCTGCTGTCAGGATTGTGGGAAGAATTATCTTTTGTAATAATTGAGTTACTTATAAGTTATATGTAGTGTTATAAATTTCACATGGCTAGCTGAGTATGCTTTGTGACTTTTACGTAGTTTTGAGTTTTCATCTCTAACCTCTATTATTTTAGTCTCTAATACAGGTTTTTGATTGTGTTCTCCATGTGATGGCCATGTAATGCACAATTATGCTTCAGTAAAGAATCTTGGTTTCTTTTGAGATGGAGAAGTGTTAGTGTCATAAAACTGGGAGTGGAGGCTTTAACAGGTCTGCAGACGTAACAGGAGCAGATCTACTCTGAGGGATGGGTGTGATTTCTTTTAATCAATCATAGACAATTGATAGCTGGATGGCAAACACAGAACGTAACCTGGCAGTTTAATATGTGATATGAAACCAAGACAGTGTTTCTTAGTGTGTTATCAAAAGGTACTGCAGTGTTGAAGGCAGCATATTTAGACCAATAAATCCAAGATTCTGGACATTTTTGGGTTTTAAATATATCACTTTCTAAGACTGAAGCAATGTCGTAGCTGAATTCTAGCTGGGACAGATGCATTTCACCTATTTCAAATTTTCTGTGTAATTTCAGTAGTCTGGGAGAGAAAGATTTCCCTTAACAGTGTAACACAGTAACCTGTTGAAAGATTGTTATCCTCTTCTGAAAGAACTTAATCTCTGTCTGGAGTAAATGGAGTTTTATGTTTATATTTTTTAAGTCTGTTGGGATTAGTATGTTCTACATAGAAATATTTGAGAAATTTCATTTTGTAACAAGTAGTACTTGCCTTTTTCAGCCAAAAAATAAAATAAACAGAGTAGTTTGTGGAACAGATGCTTTCACTTTCTAGGATTAGCTTGTTAAATATTTAAAAATAGAATATTAAGGGGAAATTGTGTTCAGAACTACTGGAGGGTTTCCAACTATGCCTTTTTTTTTTTTTTTTTTCCTTTAAACTATGAACCTGAAAGTGAGGTTCTGTAATGAAAATGACTAATTTTTATTTCTCTTAGAGAAAAAGAGGAAGCACATCAGCTCCATCAGGAGGCTTGGGAGCGCCATCAGGCGAGGAAAGAGCTTCGCAGCAAAAACCAGAATGCACCAGACAATCGCCCCGAAGAGAACTTCTTCAGCAGACTAGATTCCAGTCTGAAGAAGAACACAGCTTTTGTTAAGAAGCTAAAAACCATTACAGAGCAACAAAGGGACTCCTTGTCCCATGACTTTAATAGCCTGAATTTAAGCAAATACATTGCAGAAGCAGTCGCTTCTATTGTGGAAGCCAAACTGAAAATATCAGATGTGAACTGCGCTGTGCACTTGTGTTCCCTCTTTCACCAGCGCTACGCTGATTTTGCTCCTTCCTTACTTCAGGCTTGGAAAAAACACTTTGAAGCAAGGAAAGAAGAGAAGACTCCCAACGTTACCAAATTAAGAACTGATTTGCGTTTCATTGCAGAATTGACAATAGTTGGGATTTTCACTGACAAGGAAGGTTTGTCTTTAATCTATGAGCAGCTTAAAAATATTATTAACGCTGATCGAGAATCCCATACTCATGTTTCTGTGGTTATCAGCTTTTGTCGGCACTGTGGAGATGACATTGCTGGTTTGGTACCAAGGAAAGTAAAAACTGTGGCAGAGAAGTTTAACTTGAGCTTTCCTCCTAGTGAGATAATTAGCCCAGAGAAACAACAGCCCTTCCAGAATTTGTTGAAGGAATACTTTACGTCTTTGACCAAACACCTGAAAAGGGACCACAGGGAGCTACAAAATATTGAAAGACAAAACAGGTGACATTTAAATGTTGCTTTTATTTATGGAGAAAAAAATAATTTATTAATGAAATGCCTGCTTTTGTTCCAGTATTTGTAATCAAAGTCTGTTAGCGGTGTGTAGAAGATAAGTGTATGCTGCAATATATCTAAAAAGAGTTCTAAATTTGCTCTGAATACTTAAAAAGCAAGAACTAAACAGACTTTCCTAATATCTTTAAAGGAGATGGAGGTTGACCTTTAGCTTTAATTCTCTTAACTCTATTAGTTGGTGATGTTCCCTTAGCAGCCTGAGAGCAGTGCTTCTTTCCCAGCTGGTACTGTCCTTTTCCAGTTGGCACCATCTGATTTCTCCCTTTCCTCCCACACATATCTGACAGAGCATATGCCACCATGACTTTGGCTTGTTTACTTTTTTTTTTAGTGTACCAGTATGGAGGAAAAGTTAGGTTGGATTAGCAAGGTATCCCTTACACTTTAATGTGGGCAAATTGTCTATATCCTCTGACATTTTAATATATAAAATTTGATTCAAATCCTCTTAAATGTCTATTTGAAATACTAATGCTGAAGGATATGAATATACACACCTTTCAGATCTCAATAATATAATTTCTACTGTTACCACATTGTTAAATAATTGTTTACTTTCCTTTAAAGCAGCCTGAATTGTCATTATTGGAGCCAGCCTAAACTGGTCTTAAAGCCTACTGGTCTTAAAACGTAGTTGTTCTTAAATCCTTTTTAAAGAATTCCAAGCAGATAGAAATGAATGTGTTACTGTGTGCAGGCCCAGGTTTCAACTAAAAGGCTGAACATCAGTCCAGAGTCACATGCATACTTGGAGTACGTTAATATTTGATGTTCCCAAACAAAGGCTCTGAACTTAGATCGGTTAGCGGCCTTCCAGTACCTGAAGGAGGCCTACAAGAAAGCTGGGGAGGGACTTTGGACAAGGGCAGGGAGTGATAGAACAAGGGGTGTTGGCTTTAAACTGTAAGAGAGGAGATTGAGATGAGATATTAGGAGGAAATTCTTTCCTGTGAGGGTGGTGAGACACTGGAACAGGTTGCCCAGAGAAGCTGTGGCTGCTCCTCCCTGGAAGTGTTCAAGGCCAAGTTGGATGATGCTTTGAGCAACCTGGTCTAGTGGCCTGCTGCTGGCAGGGGGGTTGAAACTGGATGATCTTTAAGGTGCCTTCCAACCCAAACCAGTCTGTGATTCTATGATGGGTATTGTGCTGCAGTCCTATCTGGTCTTGGTCAGCTAAGCAGTGTATTTCACAGGACCATAAACTGACTTTTGATCTACCATTATTTCTACAGGTACTTTAGTACTTTAAGGTGTGTTATTGACTTTGTTTTGTTTTTTTTAAGTGAATGAATATAAACTTTTACACTTTCACAATAACTGTTTCTGGCTGGGATTTCAGTGAGTGAGTGCTGAAAATTCTGACAGGAAATAAAGTGTTCCTGCAAGTGGATAATGAGGAAAACTACCTTGAGTTACATTTTGACAATAGAACCTAATTAATGGTCCTTTGGTTACACAGCTAAGGGCACGGCAGAACCTGTGCAGGCTGTGTCATTGAAAGGAAAGAGCTTGATGCTCAGATTCTAGTATGAGTTTTCAGAAGTCAGTGTTAGATATGGAAGAAAGTTATTTTGTCTAAATTAAGGATGTTTTTAAGATCTGATGAAGCTGTGTTGTGGCACTTGTGAAATTCTGGAGAGAGGTAAAGTAAGATAAGTGCTATATGCCGTACTTCATATTCAAAACATGGGTTGTGCTTTTTAAAGTTTGCTTGGTGTGCTTTAGCATGCTTGAATTTGTTAGCACTTGTCTTTTGGGAACTGAAACTGAGAACAGCAACTCCTGTACTGTTGTTAGAACACTGCTTCTTATTTTTTAATAATAGCACAGAGCTTCAGTGCTCATGTTCATGAGGCTGCTGGTATATTTTGAGCTTAAAATATCACAGAATCGCAGGGGTTGGAAGGGACCTCTGGAGATCATCCACTCCAACCCCCCTGCCAAAGCAGGGTCACACCAGGTTGCACAATAAAGTGTCTGGGTGGGTTTTGAACATCTCCAGAGATGGAGACTCCACACCCTCTATGGGCAGCCTGTCCCAGGGCTCTGGCACCCTCACAGTAAAGAAATTTTTCCTTAAGTTTGTCTGGAACTTTCAGTGTTCCAGTTTGTGCCAATTGCCCCTTGTCCTGTCACTGGGCACCACCGAGAAGAGCCCGGTCCCAACCATTTGTCCCTCCACACTTCAGATATTTATAGACATTGATAAGGTCCCCTCTCAGTCTTCTCCAGGCTGAAGCGTCCCAGCTCTCTCAGCCTCTCCTCATACCAGAGATGCTTCAGGCCCCTCATCAACTTGGTGGCCTCCGCTGGACTCTCTCCAGAAGATCCCTGTCCCTCTTGACCTGGGGAGCCCAGAGCTGGACACAACACTCCAGATGTGGCCTCACCAGGGCAGAGTAGAGGGGGACGAGACCCTCCCTCGACCTGCTGGCCACACTTTTTAATGCACCCCAGGACACTGTTGGCCTTCCTGGCCACAAGGACACACTGCTGACTCATGGCCAGGCTGCTGTCCACCAGCACACCCAGGTCCTTTTCCTCAGAGCTCCTCTCCAGCAGGTCAGCAAAATATAAGTACCTGATGGATGGTTGTCTCTGTGGAAAGGCTGTGGATTGGCCCTTAACTTTTCCTGCATCCCGACTGAGCTACTGCACTTCAGAAATAGTCAGTGGTGATTTAATGCGTTAATTTTTCTTGCTTTACTTTGTAGGAACAAGTAAAACATGTTTCATAGGTGTGTTTTTGTAAGAGGGTCAAGAGAGTGAACTTTTGCTTGTGTTACTGTTTCTTGCCCTCTAGCAAGACATCTGTGTCAAGTTTTGGTTCTGAGCAGGTACAAGGGATTTTGTTGCTACGCCTGTGACTGTGCTGTGTACAAAGATGACTTTTGTTTTACAATTAACCTGGAAGTGAAAAAAGCCAAGATTAATATCCCTTATCTTACATTGCTTAAAGGGTTTTAAAATTTTTATGCCATAAAATGTTTGGTTCTTTTGGCAAGAATGTGGTTGTATTAATTACTTCTTGCTTAATGAAAGCCTGATGGTAATGTAATAATGAAACCTGCTTTAGAAATTAGGGCATTCACACCTTACTTCAAACTTCATCTTCTGATGGTTTCATCTCAGTGCAGGAATATCTCAGATACTCCTTTTTGCAATTTAACTTCAGAAGTTTTGTAACACACTATCAGAATCAAGAAGTGTGCTTTTTGGTTGTTTTTAACTAATAAATTAAACTAAATGGATGGTAAATTGCTGATATTAATCAAAATTGCTTTAGTCCCAGAGTTTGCAAAGGACTTGAGGAAATTTCTTTTTAACAATTTTTATGTTAGAAATTAAATGAGAAAATACAGGAGCATGTATGTGAAGAAAAGCTATATGTTACTTTATAAATTTTTATGTTGACATCAGATTTTTGTGTTTTCCAAAATAACAATTTTACATTACTTCTATTTCTTAGAATTTATATTCAAAATGAATCAGAGCAACCAAATGAAATAGGGACTAAAAGGGGATCTTTGAAAATGAGTAAGATTTGTCTTTCATAAATGAAAGATGCATCTGTATCTTGCATTCCTAGTATTTACTGTATGGTTTTACAGAGTGATCTCTATCTAAACCACCTTGCCATTCAGAAGGCGTCCAAGGCTGAAGTGGTCTCTGCTTTAGCCCGTGCTCAGTGGCATGTTTCTGTAGGGAAGGTCTGGTCTTGTCAAACAAATTATGCAGTTTTATGTGAATTTGAAAGTAGATCATGAAGATTGTTACTCATGACATACTTCTTAATTTTGCCTCTTTTCAACTGTATTGTCTACTCCTTAAAAACTAGTGGGACCATTTTTAAGCTGGTATATAATGTTGAGCAATAGTTGATAAATTGTTAGACGTTAATTGTAGTTAGACTGTAAGAAAATCGAGTTGTACTGTTCTGCATGTAATCCTGAAGCTGCTTTACTGTGCACTTGTAAGCAGTGATTACATTCCTTCAAACAAAGTTGCTTTTGACAACAGATTTAAATTTTTAAAATGAGAATTTAAAGTAAGTATGAATAGTTTCATAAAAGAAAACAAAGAGCAAGTGAAAAAAGAAATGTATCTGCTCCTAATTTGGACTGATAGCCTGGAGAGAATTGGTTTGGAAAATTAATGGGCTGGTTTTAATGTGCATCTCTGAGCTTCCTGGTGATGGTTGCCCATTTAATCATATGAACAACATGGAAACATACTGTTACAGATGCAAAGCAACTTTTTTTTCCAGCTTCCATGTAAGTTGAATGTTTTAATTTACTACAAAAGCCTTTTGGTAGTGCAGGACTGTTACAGGATAATCATGGGAAAAAAAAGAAGTTAGCCTTTCTCTTTGGACCTTGACGTTAGAGCTGCTGTGACTGTACTACCCTCAGTGATATTCAAGTCAGTAATTCAGTATGGTTATTTGGAAAAAAATAACGTTGCTGAAATTTTTGCTATTGCACTCTAAACTAGAATTCTCAAAGTTCACTCGAAGAGAGAAGGTTAGCTTTGCTCAGAGAAATTGGTGGTGTTTCAGCATAGCTCAAATATGTTTTAAGAAAAAAAGGTCATCTTACCGTAACTTCAATTCTTGTAGGCGCATTCTTCACTCCAAAGGAGAGCTGAGTGAAGATCGACACAAGCAATACGAGGAATTCGCAATGTCCTATCAGAAGCTGTTGGCAAATTCTCAGTCTCTAGCTGATCTTTTGGATGAAAATATGCCTGACCTTCCCCAAGAGAAACCAACACCTGAGGGTAGGCCATCTTCTAAAGCAAGTAAACAGAATGCTGGGCTCGGATGTGGTGGGAACACACATCTTACTGATGTGTTCTTTCCATTGGGTTATTTTTATTTAGGCTTTCCCCCTTAAGAATATCAACAAATGAATAATACATGGATTTTTATTAAAGTAATTAAGCCTAACATTTAAGCATAACTATTGCGTATGCTGTGTAGTTACAGTAACCTAAGTGATACCTGTTTAGATTTGTTTCAGGTAATATAGGAATAAATGGAAAATTAAAAATTCTTTCCATTTAATATCATGCATTCTTTAATAAATAAAGAATAGTATATGTTAAAGTTTTAAAATCTGATATTGTTAAAAAATGGGTTTGAGTTCTGTTTTGGGTCATGATGTTATGAATAGCAACATATTAAGCCAGCTAAGTCACTAGGTGACTCTCTGACCTCCCGAGGAGAAGTACAGCATTTAACTGGCAGAACCATTCAACGCCTTAATGAATCTCAAATTTTAGATTTAGAGATGTGTTTGAAATCATGAGTGTCTGAAGTGATCTTGAGCTTAAAAAAAGCTTTATTTCTTGAATACCTCTAAATTTACAATTACTCTTTTTAAACTTCCTAAAATACAATGGAGTAAAGTTCATCATACTCAAAGTAATCACTCTTTATGTTGATATGATTTAAAGTCTGTTACAGCTTTCCTTTCTAATACCACATAATGCATTGCTTGATTTTGCTTGATTTGACTTTAATACTGTCTGTTTTCTGTCAATGTGAAATCTACAATTTTAAGATAACTTATTGATATATCTGATATTAAGATTGGGTTGTTAAAAGCACTTTAAAGGCTACATGGCAATATCTAAGTGAAAACAGTGGTAATAATGAACAGGTTAAAGTGTTTCTAAAAGGGTTTTTTTAATCTTTAAAGATGTGTCAGAAATTTGCACAAATAACTTTCTTATGATTTCCCTGTTTTTGCAGAACATGGACCTGGTATTGATATTTTCACACCAGGAAAACCTGGAGAATATGACCTGGAGGGGGGTATCTGGGAAGATGAAGATGCTAGAAACTTCTATGAGAATCTCATCGACTTAAAGGCTTTCGTGCCAGCAATTTTGTTTAAAGATAATGAAAAATATTCCCAGAACAAGGATTCAGGCAAAGATGAATCAAGAGGTAGAATGCTTAGATGAGTATTTTTTTAACGTATCTTGTTCAACAGATGCACAAATTTGATGGAAGTAGTGAGTCCCTAATAAAATAGTTTGTGGTCATCAGGACAGTACACCAGTTTAGATTAATTTGTAGGGAAGAAACGATGTAGGATAAGGATTGTAGCTGGGTATGGTATGTAAGGAAGGAAAAAATGTAAATGTATTTTAATATTGATAGAATTTTAAATTTAAAATAATTGGAGATTGTGAGTTAATGTTAACTTTTCTGTGAGAAACCTGAAAGTTTACCTTCTTTGAAAGATGTTAGTGCTCATTCTGTTTTTTTCCCCTGAAATGTTTATGGTAGCTAACTGTCTTAGTATAAACTTCCAGTAGATTAAAAGACCTGGATGGTTCCTCACAGCCCTAGGTTCACAAACAGGCATTGATGCACTTTAGTTATAATGGGGTAAAAATGACATTCACCATCACTGGCTCGAAGTGTGACAGAAGGCGCATGCTTGGATAAGAGCAGTGTTTTGGCATTGAGGAAATGCCACCAGAGACACAGGCTACGTGGTTTTCTAATACACATGCAGGAGGTCAGCGTTGAGTATTAATGGAATTTCACCTTTACAGCTCATAGCCTTCCTTCTGATTTCTAAATTCTGAAATTTCCCTGGGAGGACAATTGGGTGTTGGAGCAAATTGCCATGGGAGACTAGAATCTCTGCCTCAGGAGATTTTTTAGGGCAACTGGAAAGTCCCTGAGAAATGTCTGAATATAGCGCTCATCCACTTTGAGAAGAAGGTTGATCAAGAGACCTCACCAAGATCCATTCCAGAGTAAATTAGTCTGTGATTTCAAACAGGTTGCTTGTTTTATGAGTCTGTTATTTCCATATGATGCATACACTGTTTAGTTGTCACCTTTTTGTTTGAAAAATTTAAGTGTTTTAATAAGGTTATTTGCCTTGAACTTTTTTTTTATGAAGCACAACCTGCAGATAAGGCTTGTAGGAGGCCTAAAAGCATAACAAAATATAGATAATAATCTCTTGGAAAAATGCTCTATGCTGGACCAGCGTTGTTGTCTTAAGAAAAGTATAAGCTATTCCTTTCTGAATCTTCCTCCAGAGATTAATAGATTATCTGTTATCAAGAAAAATACAATTTTTATTTGACCTTCTACATAACATATTTCTTCAGTATCTTCTTCCTGTTCTGCTTTTTTTTTTCCCTTGGTCTGTGTAAAACACTTTCTCTTGACCTTCCTTTGTCAATTTTGTTATCAGTTGAGCTATGAAGAATATGGAGTGCAAACATTAAATTAGAGTTTGTACCTTTCAGTCTGGCTCTTGGAATAATGTTTGTGATATTCATTTATTTCCTGGGGTTTTGGAGGATCCTGTTTTTCTATCTGAGCTTCCCAATATGCAGGTTTGTTTGGTTGTTTTGCTTGTGTTTTCCACACGATGTCCTGGCAATCCATTTTAAGCACTTTTGGACTTAGATTGCTACGTCACTGAGTATCTTGTCCTATTTGAATGTATGCAATGAAGACATACCAGGTATAGTTCAGAACAAGCCAGAGCACTGAAAGCTGTTGATAATCCTTAACAGACCCAAATATAGGTAAATGTTTGCAGTTTTCAGCCATATGGGTAAAGCTGTATGAGGGGTGCCGATCGCACTGAGCCCTAACATGAGACAGTATGGTCTCAAAAAGCAAATACTTTGTCCCATTTCCTTTCCACAAGACTAAGACACTAAAGAAACACAGGTTTAGCAATGTGAGTCTTCTGTATTCTAACTGTGATTGTGTATATTTAATATTTTAATATTTCTACTTAACTTCTAAATAGATTCAAAAGATGCCAAAGATAATAAGGAAGCACCTGGGAGTGAGGATTTGGAGTTGGAGCTGGAGAACCTGGATATTAATGATGATGCCCTAGAGTTAGACTGTGGAGATGAGGCAGAAGATCTTACAAAAAAGCTTCTTGATGAACAAGGTAAAACAAACTGGCTTTAGGAATTCTTTGTTGTTTCCTCATTTTTTTTTTTTTTTGTGGGGTTTTTTGTGTTTTTTTTTGAGCTTGATGGGTTTTAGTCAGTAAATAAAGAGTTGACTTCAGGAAGAACTACTTATTTATATATTTATTACATTTTAGTAGCTAAGAACTGTTATGATTGTGGTCAAAAATGCATTTGTAACAAGACATTCAGACTAGTGAAAATAATTATATGGAGGTTTATGTAGTGCAAGTTACTAGATTCCTTCATAAAGCTTTAAAAATAATAGAATCTGAATGCAGTTGTCTAAAAAGTGACTAGAAAGAAGTATGTAGACTTCAGTGCATAAATTTTCTCATCGAATGTGCTTAGGGTTCTAATAAAATATCTTCTGTATTTATCTTCTCTTAAAATCTAAGATTCAATTCTGCCTTTCTGCCTTGTTAATTGTTAAAGATTTTTCTATTGATGAGATGGCTTTACATAGCAGAATTTGGAAATTCTAACCTCTGATTATGCATGAAGGGCTACAAATGGCACCTGTGAAAATTGACCTGTGTTAGTTTTATTACAGGAAACAGCAGGAAAACGTTTCTTAAGAACTTTTCTTACGAATTACAGGTTTTTCTTTCAGTAGTACTGAATAGTGGGAAAAGCAACATCAGGTGTGAAGAGCCAAATTCATAGATGAGCAAACTAGGTGTTTTCTTTGATCTCACTTTGTAAGACACTTTGGTTTTGTTGCTTTGGATTTCCAAGGACCAATGCAGATTCTTTTCTTTCATTTCTGAAGCAGGAAACTTGTTCTGTGTCTAGAATGTGCAAAAAAACCAAACCCACATTTAGAGTCCACTGGCTGGAGGTTCTGTGGCTTAAAAGATCCTACTTGATCTAATGAATTTATAATCTAATCATCCTCTTGTTTGAAACTGTATTGGGCTTTAAAAGCGAAGAACTTAAAGCCAAAACTTCAAGCCATGGAGTTCACTTCAAAGCACAAAAAGTTGAGGCCCTGGCAAAGGCTGTGTGTTGGTGTTTAAAACGTAGGTTCATCTAACCAAGCTGGGGCATGGATCTGTGGGTTTGGGTGTTGAGTAGCTTGAACAACTCCTCAGAGTGCCACTGTCTCTCAGCTGACAAGAGGGATGGGTTAGGGCATATGGGGTTTTTAAAGTGGATGACTCTCTTGTGTACCTGAAGTTAATTGAGCTGAAACAAGTTTTGGGACTGTGCTGGTCTGTGACACCTCACAAATTCAGAGAAGTTGGACAGCTCTAGAGTGAGACTGTTTCATACTCTTTCTGAAAGGAAAACTGTCATGATAATTTCTTCTGGGTTTTCCTTTCTTTACCTGGGCAGGTTGGAAAAAGCCATGCCCTTTTTGGAATAAAATTCCCCTTCCATTTGTATTCTTTGGGTAATCATCAGCCCATTGAGCTGGTTAAGATGTTAAGTTTTAGTTGCAGGATGTTCACCTTTAGTGAGTTGTTATCCTCACCCTCTTTGGAATAAAATTCCCCTTCCATTTTTATTCTTCTTTGGGTAATCATCAGCCCATTGAGCTTGTTAAGATGTTAAGTTTTAATTGTAGGATGTTCACCTTTAGTGAGTTGTTATCCTCTGGTCAGATCTCAAGTGAAACAGTGAGGAGCTTGGTTCCAGCTTCCTGTAAAGGAGTTACATGTAGATGTTCTCTTAGAATTGAAAGGAAGAAGAGTAGTTCATTCTGGCTTGGTCATAGCTTGTTAGATAGACCAAAAAAATACCTTGTCAATAGACATCTAAAGGAATGTGGGTATTTCCTTCTTGTCTTTTTTTTTTTTTTTGAAAGGATTTTTCACTTGACAGGTGGATGAAGAGTATTCTAAATATAAAGACAAAGCCAAATAACATGAGAGTGAGATCCTGTAGAAGTGAGGAAGGAATAACAGGTGATGAAATCAGAAACAGAAGATGTAGTCTCTGTATAGCTCTAGCTCACTGGGAGGCAGTGCCCGTTGAGTATGTACAGGAGTGCAGAAGGGATTGATGATTGTGCTTTTGATTGTGAAATGAAGATGTATATTTTGTCATAATATGAAATATTAACCATCCACCAACAGTTTGTGTTTTTAAACTAGCTATTGACTGAGCATTAAACACACTCCCATCTGAAAGGTTAATCTAAAATGTGTCAGAATGGGGTTTATTTTTGTTATTAAACAGCCAACACTTAAAGAAAGCCTTTTTACTTTCTGCCTTGTGAACGTAATGTCATTTGGCTCACAGTGTAGGTTTTTTTCTTAGTGGAGAGCTATTGCTTCCTGATTGTCTTTGGTCATTAGTTTATTTTTTGTGAAACATATAGAATTCACAAATACACTAAGTTTCTACACCTTTGTCAAATTTCTTGATACTCACAAGTAGGTTCGGAAATTAAAATAGGTATAGTTGCCAAATCCTTGTTCTGCTAGAAAACTAGGCTATAAATTAGCAGCATCTAAGTGTTTCAAGTGTTACTTGAAGTGTTACTTTACTTGAAACGTTTAGAGAAACACAATTTTATTTTTTTTTAGTATGTATGGAATTCTGAACGCTCCTAGTCGGTAGCATCAGATATACAGAACTAACAAAAATCTGAATTTAGATGTTGTTTCAAGTTCTGTGATGTATTTCTGTCTACTGAACTGGTAGATTTTTTTTCAGCCTTTCTCTTAAATAAAATTCACTTAGATTTGAAATTTAGAAAATTAGGTGTCCTTCAGCTGCAAGTTATATCTTTTAACTTTTTTCATGTACTGAGTATTTGTGCATCTATACTTGAGGTAAGTTAGTAGTAATATTCTGTGCAAATCTAGCAAAGAATGAGACCACTGTATTATGACATTATTACAGACATAAAACAGAGTATTCCAGGGTTGAGATGGGCATTTAGTATAAAAAGAGAGGATGCATGAGGTATAGCAGGGTCTTAAATATAAGGTCCAAAATGAAGAAGAAAAAAAATTAGATTTAGTAATTTTGATAATCTGGGGGTGTAGACCTCATTGGCAGAGGGAATATGTAAATCATAGAGGGGAAAACAGGATAAATGGGATGGACAGTCCAGTCAGACAGTGGGTACTGCCTATCTTTTGTTACTTCTGCAACTCCTTCTGTCACTTCTCTTCTGTCTTTTCTCCCCTGTCCAAATATGAGGGAGACAAGGTAGTTTTCCAAAGTACATGTTTTTAAAGCAGGTCTGCCCTGGTGTAGCATCCTTAGCAGCGTTGCAGTGCCTGTTTCTGCACTTTTTTCCTAAAGGCTGGAGTCCATAGTCAACTGAGTTTAAGATATGACATGTGAAAGGAAAATTGATGCAGCTAGTTGAAGAGTTTTGTTTACCAGGAATTCAGCTAATTAATTTTGTTTCTCTATTGCGTTAACTTTGAGTGAATCTTAATTTTCTTATTTTCAATATGCTCAGGGAAGAGAGAGGGAGCAGATAGCACCGGAGCTGAAAATAGTGACGGAAAACATGCTGGAAGAAGTGAGTTTTGAGGTTGCTCTTAAAAGAGAAGATAAAATGTTAAAAATGAAGCTGTGTGAATGGAGACAAAAATGTTAAGTAAGGAATGGCCAAGGTGGAAGCCGTCAAAGGGTGCTGGGGGCAGGAGGAGTCCGATGTTAATACGTATCTAGCTCCAGTTTTTGTAAGGTTTGTCAGCAGCAGAGATGTGTAGAAGTGAATGTTAAGTCAACCCTGTTAATTCTGTTACACTGTTTAGAGAGCTAGCGAAGTTCCTACCAGAAGAGCAGGAATTTAAAAAATATCTAAAAATATTAATTAAGAAGTATTTTTTGGACTTGGATGACTTGTTAGTCTAGATTCTAGAAACTTCTTTACAGTAGAGGGTGACAGAGCACTGGCTGCCCAGGGAGGTTGTGGAGTCTCCTTCTCTGGAGACATTCAAGACCCGCCTGGACACTTTCCTGTGTGATCTCATTTAGGTTCCTGCTCTGGCAGGGGGATTGGACTAGATGATCTTTCGAGGTCCCTTCCAATCCCTGACATTCTGTGATTCTGAACACATTCCTCAGAGGCCTTGATTCAACAAGATGTTAAACTTTATGCTTATGCCTAAGTGTTGTGCATATCACAACACTGGGGGATCCAGCTGACAATTTGCTCAGTGGTGGTTCATACCCTCTGAATGTGAGGGCTCCTGCATGATCAAATTCCTTACAGAAGCTCATCTCTCAGAGGAATAGCTACTAGTATTAGTAGCTTCTGTTATTTCCACTGTCTGGGTGATACTATATGAAGTACAGTAATACACCTTCAACCTGCCCTAGTGGAAGGTGTCCCTGCTGATGGCAGGGGGGTTGGAACTGGATGATGTTGAAGGTCCCTTCCAACCCAAACCATTCTATGAAGCAGACTGAAGTTTTTGGGCAAAGTGGACTTTATAACCTTACAGAGGGCTCTCTTCTAGTGTTTTGTAAAAATTACAAAATATGTTGAAAATAAGGAAGCCAGGGCTTTCTCAGGAAGTGTGTGTGTAGGGTAAGGGGAAGGCAAATAGCTATTGTAACTGAAGTAGAAGATTGGCACCAATCATTGCAGGAAAACTACTTCAGTTAAGTCCTTAGTGTCTTCTCATACCTTCTCAGTTTGCTCCCTGAAAATTACCAATTACATGCATTTCTGGTTAAATATAAAGGTGTTTGAAATGAAAAAATAACTTTTCAGTCTCTACAATCATCTTACTGCATGATTTGATCTGCACTGAGATAGACAAATGGTCTAATTGTAATCGTTATACATTACTACTTGTAGTAAATTTTGGAAAAAAGCTAATGCACTTTTTAAATGTGGTGATAATGAAAGACTAGAATTCAAGAGGATCAAAGTGAAAAGCAACAAATGAACTCTTTTGGCATGAACTGCATACTTAGAATCATTGTTTCCCTTAGAGAAGGAAGCCCTGAAAAATTCTTAATTTTCTCTCTTTAAGTCCCATATCTGCTTCAGGTGCTGCAAAAGAGCCTTTGTACTTGGAAAGGATCCACATACTGTGGTGAGAAAGAAATACCTAGAAATACAATGGGAGAATATCTGTAGCTCTGCAGTGAAGGAGAGGACCAGTGAAAGAAGAGATACATTGAACTGAATGTGATAGGAGGGGCTCTTGAAAGATTGTCTTGAGAAGTGACTGAATTGTTAAAGACATTTTTCTAATTAATTTCAAGAGCATTGAGTCAGTTTGAATAGAAAAGTGAGGTGAGACAACTAATTGCTGTCAGGGGAAGAGGAAGATAAAAGAACATCAGAAGGGCAGAGAGGAAGGTGTGGCTGTAAATATCTAAGTGGAAAATGCATTAAAACAAGATTTGATAGTAAAAATTGTCTGGTTTGAGCTATTGCATGAATCCTGGTGAACTCTTAAGTATATGGGTGATGAGAGAGTCAGGGTTCCATGAAGTATTTAAAACTTGATGGTCCTCTTCTGTCTGAGCAACTGCAACATCTTTCTTTCATTTTTTTTTTTCTCCTTTTTTAATGAGCAGTTCTCTTGTTCTTCTGACTTCTAGTTGCCTGTGCAAGAGAGGAGGCAATGTCATCTGCTTTAACCTCTAGCATCTTCAAGACGGGGTAGCTGGCAGTATTCCTTGGAACAATTCTTAGTGTTTCTCTACCTAAGCTCAACCCTTGCCCCCAGCTAGCAAAACCCCCCCCCACAACCCAAAAAACCAACCAAACAAAAACCGTACACACAAAAACACCCACAACAACAACAACATAAACAACATAAACAACCAAGAAAATGTCCTACAACATAGCTGCTTTGTTTTCCCTTTGCTTTTTAGTTCCTTGAAAAAGGAATTTCAGACTTCTATGCTAGTTTTCCTTACTGAGTAGCCTATAAAGGCAAAAAGACTTTACCAAATCTTGGGTATTTTGTACTTTATTTGGGTGCAATTTCACCACCATCATATTCACCTTTTTGAAGTCTGTCTCTATTCTGCTTTCAGAACAGGTCCTAGGTATTCTTGTTACTACTGAATGTCAAACTGAAAGGAAACCAGATATCATCATGTTCCTTTTTGAGGAAGCAGTGTTCTTTTGTGTTGCTTTGGCCAAAGAAAGGTTCTATCCAAGCCTCTGTGTTATAACTCATTGTTTTGGTTCATGCTGTGCTGTAGAGCAGACCAGACTCTTTTCTAGGACTTAGTAAAATCTGGAAAATTTTTGAAGCATGACACGTGCTTTGCAATTAAAGGATCACTATAGGGGTGATTGGTCTGGTGGGATCTTCATAGTTGATGTTAGAAAATCTGAGTTCCAATGATTTGAGTTGTCCTGCAGTCTTTCACTTGAGTAGTGTTACTGACTCAGTTCGTAGATACAGGTCACTGTCACTGCTTTGTATCTGGCACATTACACAGAAGCTTTTGCCTGGGAAACAAGTTCTCACTTGCCTTGCAGTTGCTACGTGAACAGCCCTCGATCCTTTGTCCTTACGGTTCTATACTCTGGTTTCTGTACAGCTGAAGGAATTAAGTTGACCTCTAGATTTTGCAGCATCAAGGGAAAATATGTCAAGAAAATACCAGATGAAAGAATGGTCTTAATGGACACTTTTGATCAAAAATGCTATTTCTCCTGCAGGGCAAACATACATTAAAAAAGTAGAAACCACAGTTGCATTAAGGTGCTTTGTTTTGCTTTGTTTTTTTTCCCCCATGTTCGGGCCTTCTTGTGGTCACTTAAATAAATTACTGTAGTTTTCTAGGAACATGTATTTATTGTTGCTTGTGACAGTGTAAATTAGGAGATAGGGAACTTCATGAAAAGGAAGACAAGTTTTAAAGGTGATACTTTTGACTTTTGTCAGCACAATCAATGGAATTTTTTGCATTAAAAATGAATTTTTTGTCTTTTTTTAAATCTGTAGATGAATATTTAACAACTGAACATTACAAATGCACTGTGTTTGGGGAATATGATAGTATATCATTATATTTCATAGTTTAAAGATGTGTACTACTTGTTTATTTCATTCTGTTAGAACAAGAGGATGAAGAAGCCAGTACTGGATCTCATTTAAAACTTATCGTAGATGCTTTTCTTCAGCAGCTTCCAAATTGTGTCAACAGAGACCTCATAGACAAGGTATAGTCATATTCTTCATTTTTTCCACTCTTAAAAGCTGTATTGCTAGATCAGATTGATCAGAAATAAAAACTTGAAGCTTTGGAGTCTATCAGTAGCTGAATTCACTTTCAACCTGGAGGAAATATTTTCTTTTCCTCACTTAGTCAGCCATTGCCCATGTAGCATGTGATATTGGTTTCATCTACCTGATCTCCTGTATATTAGATTGTTTTAGAAACAGACTTAACTTTTTCTTTCTTTCTTTCTTTTTTTTTTACCTCCCACTACTCCCTGACAAATTATTCCATGTCTACCTAAAGCTGTTTCTTCATTCTGCTGATCCAAAGGACCAGTCTGTATTCCTGTAACTGGACGTGTTTTCTAGCTATGTCAGTTCTAGACAAAAAAAGAAGATTGATTTTTTTTTTAATGATTGTTTTTAAAGCAGCTGCATGTAACAACAAGCATACCTCTGTAAAAGATGCTTTTTAAAAGCATGCTATGTTGCTTTAAATAAAAAACCACTGCATTAACATGAAGTATTATATGGACTTTTCTTTCTACAGGCAGCAATGGATTTTTGCATGAATATGAATACAAAAGCCAACAGAAGAAAACTAGTACGAGCACTTTTCATAGTTCCTAGACAAAGGTAAGAACTGAATGGGAACAAGCTGGATCCACTCTTTGCTTATTTAACTATATAGATTTTATTATTTTTTTTAAACTGTGTAAATTACTTGAAGACCATTGCCTATTCCAAGTTGCATTTGTTTATTCCTGATATACATTTCTGGAGTGATTCATGCTAGAGCACCAAAGAAATATTTAGGATTAATGATCAAACAATTCACCACAGTATTTTGTCATAGCAATGTAACTTTTAAAAATGATGAGTTTCTCTTTTCTGGTACTTGTGTATACAGAAAACAACAGCAAAACCTAATCTCTGTCAGAAAAGGAGGATATATTTCATTCTTGCACTTTTTAGTGTAAGAACCTGTGAATAGTTAGAGCACAGTGTAGTTTAAGAAAGAGGATTTCTTGTGATATGTTAGTTATGGTGTAGTACATGGCCATTGTAGCCTTTTATCTTCTGGAGCAGAGCTGGTTCTCAGCTGGCTGGCTTACAGAAAGCGGGTGTGCAAGTTGCACTGTGCCTGGTTCTGTCTGTGTAGGTCTGGCCATGTAGAATTTTGCTCTTCCTCCTTGTCTCTATTTGTGTAAGAGAAGACTCTACACTTATGGAAAGAGCTCTGCTTACAGAAATGATTGCAGATGTTGAGATAAAATTGTTAAATTCATTAGAAGAACAATATATTTCTCTGCTCTCTGGTAAACTTGCACCTTAAATAGGTGAAATTATGAAGGAGTCACTTTTCTTGCTCCACCTTGCCCTATTTCTCCTGCGAGTTTGTTTTGATGCTGCTTTTAGTTTCAAATGTTTCATCATCATCTTGGATTTCCTATTAGAGTTCACACCACTTTGATTCCATTCCCTTTTAACACCAGGGGAAAAAACGTGGTTGGTTGAGTGTCCATTTTGTCTCAAGACTTGTGTAGACTGCTGCTTTGAATAAACACTTTGGTGTTTTGTTTTCCTTACTTTTAATCACTTAGTTTTTGCATTGTGTTTTCAACCTTAATTGTAGGCTGTTTCTACATCCTATCTGTAATAAGCATCTGTTTGTTGACTGTGTGAATTAACCTGCCTCTGCCTTGAAGTTAGTTTTGCAATTAGAAGTGCACATAATCTTTCATTCTCTTATGTATTCTTTTCTCTATAAATTATTATTTTGGCACCTCAGTCTTTGGAGACTTTGCTTGCTGCCTCTGTTGGTATTTCCTGTTTCAGGTGCAGACGCTTTAATATCTCCTGTGTTAGTTGTAACCAGGCACTCTTGAACCCACATTTATGGTGTAGAGGAAAGAACAGTTCTATTTATCAGCCTGCTGGTAATCATGAAATGCATCAAAACACAATTTGAGAAGAACTTTTTTGCATGACCTAGAACATGTACAGCAGCGTAAATCAGTGGGATGACTTAGACTTTTGTCTTCAGCTCTACCATGATAGAGAATTTTCCATGTTTGTTTGCAAAATAGAAGTGGCTTGTTGGCTGCTCTGTGAACATACAGTAGTATTTGTATTGCTGCCCTGTGTTTTTCCCTGGTGCTGTAGGTTCCACGTTACTCAAATTGATCATTAGCTCTCGGAACCTCTTTGAAGATGCATGGTTTTCTTTGCATAATCCACTAAAGTTTGCTCAGTTATAATGACCTGAAGGAACTTGTTGACATTATGCAAAGCAAAAGAGGTAGTTTCAGATAAGAACAACATGATGGCTTGTAAATTCAGTAGTGTGGTTTCATAGATACCATGAAAGCAAAAGTTAAATTCCTAATGCATTGTGACATTAAAAATAAAGATGTGTTTTTGATCAGGCTGCACTAGGAAGATGGTAAGTTGCTAGAAATGTATGTAGTCGGATTCATTGTCTTTTCAATTGTAGTTCCATTATCTCACAATCTTTTTTTTTTAAAAATAATAATTTTTAAAAGATTGATTTTTGTGTAGGAATTCAGTAGACCAGTATAGATGGTGTGGTTGGCTCAAGGAGCTGCTGTCTTCGTGACAGTTCTGTTTTCTAATAGTTGGAACTAATAATGAAGTGAATGGTTCAGCTGATCACTGGTTTTCTTTAATTATAAATATAAATTATTCTTAATATTAATATTCCATGTACAATATTTTTTTTAATACCTTTTTCTACTGTCTGCTCTGAGACCTACTGGGCTAATGGATACTCCAGCTTCCAATTGTAAGATCTTAAGTTCAGTTGTAGATATCTGCCTGCTCTTCTGCCTGCATTAGTGATGCCTGTTTCTGGGCTCCTCAGCAGGAGAAATAGGGTGTTAACTGGGCCTCTTGTTCTGAACCACAAACAGCTGCAATGAAAATACCAGCTGAATTGCCCAGAGATGCAGATGATTTTTAAAGGGCAATCAGTCCTAATGTTTGTTAGCTTTATTACTGCAGTTGATAAAGGAGCAGTTCTGCTTTCTCTCTTGAAATCAACACTTACAGTCCTGGTGGAAAAACTCCAGGTGTGTATATGGCACACAGCACTAATGGTTGCTATAAAATGCTACAGATTCATTTAGAAAATTCTACAAAACACTGCTTTGAAGTTTGGTATACTGTGTGTTAACAGTGTTTTTGCTTCATACGTCTCTCCACTGAGCTATAATGATACATCTTTACCTTCCACTATGGGTGTTGCATGCTAGTTTTTGCTTATTCTAGGAGTTTCTGCAATATCCCTCTAGGATACCATGGGAGAAGAAAGTTTGTTCTGGTTATGTTCTTGAGGAGGATTTTTTTTTGTGTGTGTGTTTGGGTTTGTTTTGTTTTGTTGGGTTTTTTGTCTTTTCTTGGAAGGTTCAGAGAACAGTGTCCTATTAGGATGCAGATAAAGCAGTATATTTTCCAAAAGCATTTGGTCTCTAAGTATATCAGATAATATTGTCTTAAATTTAGTTATTATGTTGGCAGCCATATTAAGATATTTCAATTACAGAGTAAGTTCTGTTTCTTCTCTTGAGAGATCAGTTTTAGGAAATGTGCAGGAATTACAATTTTAACCAAGAAAATAAAAAACTGATTTCATGTTTGGGGAGTAATGCAGCCACTGTCATCATGCAGTGTTGCCAGGAAGCTTTCTTGCTCCCACTAGGGTTGGATAGATTGGGACAAATACAGGATTCTTCAAGATAGAAAGCTCAATTTGACAGAAAAGGAGAGTTTTTCCCGAGCTAACTGTAGATCAGTGTTAGAATACAACATTGCACTGCTCTGTTGAATACTTATGAATGGATCACATTTACATTGACAGCTGTGATTTGAACCTCCAACCCAACAGAACAGAAAGCCCTTTAAAAAGATTTTTCAATGCTCATATACACATGGCTTTCAGATTTGCATTGGAGGGTTGATTTAAAACTAAACATTAGCCTTTTAATTCAGGACTCTATGGTTTGTACTGAAGTGACAACGCAGTAGTTTAATCCATACTGCTTGCTGTTTTGGGGCATTTATGTGTAGTTCTTTGCTATCTAACTGAATTATTTTCTGGACAGATACATAGAATTTCTTACACTTAATTGCATGCTGCAGTTTTGTTGAGTTTTGTTCTACTTCAGTGTGAGAAGTTTGAAAACCCTTTGTTAGCTTTAAATTCTAAACAGTTCTAGGCAAAAGCCGAACAGTAAATAGTAGCTGCTGTGGCCTCTGAATTTTTGGTTTTGCCATTCCCCTTTATGGTGACCTATGAAGTTGCAAGTTTACTGAGCAAGAGATCTGTTGTTCATCTTCAGGAAATTGTTAACATTATTGTTGGCTATTTTTAATTGGAAAGGTAGCTGCTGCTTGGGTGTTAAATGGTTCCAAGCATTTTAACTCGCATATGTAAACCTCCTGTATATCTGCGTTCTTTCAGCTTCTTAGGCTGTGATTCCCAAGTAGCAAGGTTGTTCTTGTTCCATTGAACTTACCAGTGTTTCAGTGGCCTCTCTCATTTGAGGTTAAAATTGAGGGATATGCTTGAGATAAGGAGTTTAATGCCATGGCTGAGAAACAAAAGCAAAAAGTGCTTATCTGATAGCATGCAGATTCCACAGCATCCTTCTCTTCCCACTGAGCAGTGTGGTTGGCAGTTTGTACCTGCTCAGGCCCTGGGAATACACTGCACTTATCTAGGTTATGATTATACTTGTGAGGCAGGAGTTCTTACTCTGCTGCTTCATTCTTTAATTATTTAAGCTGTCTTTCTGGTAGAATCCTAGTTAATAAATGTACAAAATGTCCCCTTCTCTCTTTCTGGGTTTAAAATTTTGGATGTACCTGTTCTAGAGAAATTGCAGGTAGGAGTTTAATTGAACGCAGTCTCTTTTTTAATAAACTAAAATTTGAAATTCTACCAAAAAAAAAGGAAAAAAAAAAAAAAAAGATGTACTCTTAGATATTTCACTGAAGTGCAGTCCATGTGATCCTGACAGAGCTGACTAGATTTCAATCCAAGGTATGTGGTCAAAATGACAATGGTGAGAAGTAGTGGTTTTTTTCCTATGGTAGTTTATATTCAGGGTGCTTAACATAGGTTTCAGAAAGTCATTGACTCATCTCTGATGCTAGGTCTTGCTTTAGAATGTAGAAGAGCAGGAAGAGAAAGCAATGCTGTGGGTTTTGGGGGGTTTTTTAGTTAATATCTACCCCTTTTCTAAAAAAAAAGAAAAATATTTTGGAGAAAACAGAAAACCTAATTAGCCTTAATGCAGGTACCAGCAGATGGTGCCACTGATACTGCAGTCCCTCTGCTTCTGAGCACTAATTTTTGTCTCCCCTGTCAGAGAGGGAACAGATTCATTCTGATTGCCAATTTCACGATAATTTACCCAAGGCTTTTGCTTACTATGTTTCACCTATTTAGAAATGGCCAGTCTTGGTATTCTTCCCCATGAAGAAACCTTTTGTGTTCTTTGAGGGGATAACAACAATGTGCTCTAAGACTTTGATTTTCCCCAAGGTATGTTCGGTTTACAGAGATGAAATTATTAGCTCTCAGCAGGTAGATTCTCTGTTCAGACCAGGATAAAACTTTCTGCTATTTGCATTAAAAGAGATTCCATACAGAAATCTCCTCATTTAAAATACACCCCCTCAATGCAGCCCAAGTCCTGTGTTAGTTTAGCTTTTTTATACATGTGTGAAGTAATGAGACTTTCACTTCTCTGAGAGTTAATGGCTAAATGGTAAATAACATCGTAGTAATTTGCTGTGGCTGGTCATCCTTGACTGTGTGTTCCAACAAGCTTGAAAAATGTAAATACTGCTTCAGTTATTGATTAACAAGAGAGAATAAAAACTGTTAAATAGCTAACCAGGGTACCTGCAATGTTTCACCAGGAGTTTTATGTATTATCAGAGGCTACCTCTTTCAAGCGGTATATTCTGATGCTTCTAGTCCACAATTTAAATACATAATTATTTCTCTTTTTCTTTCAGTGGATATTAATGATCTTGGAAATGTACGTCAGTAACATAGCAGGAGAAGGAGAGGGGAGGCAGCTGTGTATGCTTTGTTTTGAGGGTTTTATCTTGTTGCTCTTCCTGTTATACTCTGTGCCAGGGCAAGCTCTATTTATCAACCCTGCTTTTAGAATTTATTTAATTTTTTTTTGCATAATCTTTTTTTCTTTTCCCTAGCAGTAGGGAAAACCTTAATTCTTCATGAAGTGCAAACTCAAGATCCATTTTTCCCTTACAGGCAATTTCTCACTTGAAGAATGCAAATTTAAGATGCTTCCCTCCATTTAAAACAATAGGCTTGTTCTACAGTTCATCTGTTTACAGCATTAACTTATGTTCTGAAGAGAAAATGAAAATACTTTCTTCAACTTGTGAAAAGATAGTACGAAGCCTCAGAGTGCAGTTGGCTTCTTTGCATTTAAAAGTGATACATGCACATTTATGCAAAGCAGCTGTGTTATATTCTGTGTCCTGTTACATGATGCCACAAACCAGGTTTAAAGGCATTTATCCCCTTTTTACAACCAGATAGTCTTTGATGGAAAGAAACAAAGTATAAACTAAGGAAAAGAGAAATTGCCCTTCAGAATTCCCTAAGGGAAATACCCAGTACTATGAAATGGGTATGAAAGCATGTAATTAAGGAAAGAGAAAAGAAAATAAGGGTAATTCTATAGAAAAATTTGAAATATGACTATTTGTGGGAGTGCTAGCTGAGTTTTGAGGAAATGGGTTGCCACATCATGTCTGCTGGGCTTTGTTTTATGTAATAACAGTACTGCATTCATTTAAAAGTTCAGTGCCTTAAAAATAAAAATGTTCTCACCTTCCTGGTTACGACTGCTGCTACTCCAAAAAAATATAAATGGAGTAACAAATGCAGTTGTCTGTAAGAATTTTTCATTTTGCACATTGAGAGGGATCTGAATTTTGTTTGTATCTGGTAATTTCTTAAAGGTTAAGTTAAGATGGTGTTTGGCATTTCACCTGAGGCAGTAGTTTTAAAAGGAAAGTAACTGTGAAGGATTCTAATGGGATGTGGTAGTATACCTTCTTGTATTCTTATTTTTAAGTGATTTTGCAATCTGCAATGTGAGCCTGTAAAATTAGTTACACATAGTTCTGTCATGATATGCACATTCATTCTTTTCACAAACAAAATGGTAACTGTACTCATAGACACAAATACATTTTTGTCTATAGCATAAATTAATTGTCTATTTTATCTTCTCCTGTGTTTGCAGGTTGGATTTGCTGCCGTTTTATGCAAGACTGGTTGCCACGTTGCATCCCTGTATGTCTGATGTAGCAGAGGATCTTTGTTCCATGCTGAAAGGGGATTTCAGATTTCATGTAGGTTTTGTTCATTTAATTTTTTTTGCATTCTAGTTAACCAATCTGATAATTGTCTTTGGGGGAAAAAATAACATTTGATATTATGTAAATACTTAATTCTGAAATTGAGTGACTCAGTTTAGAATATTTTTCTGTCATCTGAGCAGATTTGTTCTAGAATACTAGATTTGTATGTTTAAAAACTTTGTTGGCATATATATATATATATGTATATATATATATGCAGACATTTATAGTAAGTTGTATTGTTTGTAGTGTCGTCATTGATTTCCAGTGTTAAACAGGATTAAAATGAACTCTATAACACTTGCAAAAGTTGCAAAAATTAGAAACTGTGCTCCAACTGTGTGTTAAAGAGTTTTTCATTAATTAATAACTTAGATTTAAAATGAGAACTGACCTATTTTAACAACAGATGCCTACTACAAGGTTGCTGCTGTAGTATAGTAGCTGCTATTGTAATGTAATGCTTAATGCTAAAAAGTTTGGGGTTTTTTTACAATTTTCATCAACCAAAATTTTCTGTGCTTCAGAAATGAATTTTTTCAATGTTGTTTCTTTCACTTCTTTCTAAGTTTTGTAATAGAATTGACTCCTTCACGGTTTTCTCAAAATTATGGCACAGGTTTCAAAATTCTTTTTCTAATATTGATAATAAAAATGTGTATGAATTACTCAGACTTAATTAAGTCAACTATCTGAAGTTAACTATTGTCAGAAAAAGTTATTTCTGTTGTGGAGAAATACAATTTTGTATTTTGCTGAACATGATAATGTTGAGAAATAAAGATAAATTTGTACCTTGTCATTAAAATTATGCTGGCTGTCAGCGATTTTAAAAGAAAATAAAGTCTGCATTTTACTAAACCTGACTTGGAAAAGCTGTCAATATTTACTATTGCCTTAAGGAATAAACTAGTGATCCTGTTCATATAGAGGCAACTTATTGATTGTAAAAATATAGAATCTAGAATTCTTAACCCTACTTCATAAGAGCAAAATGGGAGCGGCCAGGATGATGTGTGTCTATAGCTGTAGGTATGTTAGAGGACGTAGGTTTTTGGGATGGGCACGAAGGTGGGGAAAGAAATTCAAAAGCTTCTGAAGAAATAAGATTGTAGAGAGACTTCTAGGAAACTCTGTGGTAGGAGAAGGTAGAGCATAAGGAACCAAACAAATAGAAAACATTTCTGAATTCCTGAGCTTATTAAGCACATTCAGTTCAAAGTAATTTATGAGAGACTGGTATTTTTGAGGGCCTAAAATAAAATGCACTTTTTTTTAGGTAAGAAAAAAGGACCAGATCAACATTGAAACAAAGAATAAAACTGTGAGATTTATTGGTGAGCTTACCAAGTTTAAGATGTTCTCCAAAAACGATACTCTCCACTGTTTAAAGGTTAGTGTTCTGGTAGTCCTGTACTACTCTCTATGCTGATAATGTATTCTCATCTGTTCCCCTTCATATATCTATTGCTAATGTGATCCATTAATTCATTGCATATGGTATTTTGAACCCCAGTGTCTGCTGCTGCTGTGTGTGAGGAGGCTTTTATAGCTATTCTAGAAGGTAGAATGTTCTAATTCTGTGATAGTTGGTATATATTAAAATAAACTTCCACCTTTGGACATAACCAAATTGCTAATAGTTTTCTTTATAAAGTGATGGTGGACGTTGCTACTTATTCATCTGCTGTATTGCAAAACTGGAAGTGAGCTTTTCTTTCTATTATGCTGATTTCAATTAATGTTTTTACAGAGAAAATAATAGTAAGGGGAAGTGGTTAGAGGCAGAAAGTTTTTCAGTGATGCAAGGAAAAGCTTGTATGCCATCTTAGTGGGGGCTTTTGTTTGATGAAGAACAAAATAAATCTTTGGAAAACATTAATCTCTGGGTGTATCATCTCAATTTGCATGCTGATAGTCATTCAAACTTATCTTTGTGAAGTCACAAATTAAAAATGCATTTTAAAAAATAAAAGTGCCTTTTCTAAAAGGTGGTTGAAGACTCACACAGGTGAAGATCACTTCCTCTAGGAATAGTTTCTGTTGATTGACTCATTAGTATTGAAGCTGTATTCTTAAAAAATTACTCACGCATCCTTTTTCTTCACTCTTCTATTAAGTATTGTGAAATGGAAAGCTCTATTAATTTTAGTTATTGCTTACCTTAAACAATATAATTTGAGGTTACTGGGTCTTCTGCAGTGTTACTTTGTGGTTTTCCTGTCCAGCAGGAGGTATTTTAAAGCAGATATGACCACGTTGGAAGGGAAATGGGAGAGTTTATAGTGTTTGTTTTAGTACTGTAGTGTTTCTATGCTAGGTTTAGGAAGCATCCCATTTTTCAGGTTTCTGGAGCCTAAATTTGGGGTTTAGACTGTTCTGATAAGACTTTTTAAATGAGATTAATATTTTGAATTTTGTTGACAACTGATCAGCTAAATAAACTTTGTTTTTTTTTTTTTCTTAAAGAATGTGAAACACCACAGTAGTGTAAAATCTGGTAGATATAACTTACTGTTTTCTGCAGTTGAAAAAGATGTTTAACATGCTGTGTTTTTATATAAATATATACCAGATGCTTCTGTCAGACTTTTCTCATCACCATATTGAAATGGCATGTACTCTGCTGGAAACCTGTGGAAGATTCCTCTTTAGATCACCAGAATCTCACTTAAGAACCAGTGTTCTTTTGGTAAGAAAAAACTCGTTTTCTTATGAGGGAGGGTATCGTGCACTGAATTAAACCAATTACTTCTTGTATTTTCTGCCTTTGTGATGTGATCTGTGATTGTGACTGATATCTTAATTGTCAGTTGCAATGTTCAAGCACTAGTAAGTGAAAACTTTCATTAAGTTTTGAGTACTCCGGGAGCATAAAGTTCTTAATTCTTTAATAAAAACAGAAACAAGTATGAATCAGTGTTCCTGAAATCTTGCCTCCTTGTTGTGGAACGTGGTAGAGATAGGCTGGTGTTACATATTGTCTCTAAATTGGAAACATGTGGGTTTGATGGATGAACCACTCGGTGGATAAGGAAGACAGGCTGAAGGAGTTGGGGCTGTTCAGCCTGGAGAAGAGAAGGCTCCGGGGAGATTTTATAGCGACCTTCCAGTACCTGAAGGGGCTACAAGAAAGCTGGGGAGGGACTTTTCATAAGGGCAGTTAATGACAAAACAAGGGGAAATGGGTTTAAGCTGGAAGAGGGGAGGTTTAGATTAGATATTAGGAAGAAGTTCTTCACTGTGAGGGTGGTCAGACACTGGAACAGGTTGCCCAGAGAAGCTGTGGTTGCTCCTCCCTGGAAGTGTTGAAGGCCAGGTTGGATGAGGCTTCGAGCAACCTGGTCTAGTGGAAGGTGTCCCTGCTGATGGCAGGGGGGTTGGAGCTGGATGATCTTTAAGGTCCCTTCCAATCCAAACCATTCTATGATTCTATGATATGTTGGAAATACGAGACTGCTTTGGCAGTATCAGCCTCTGTAGTCCTATGGACTTGAATCATCTTGTTATTTATAGCCTGACGAGTATTGTCTCAGCTCTGAGATTGCATCAGCTGTGGGAATAGCTTTCTGAAAGCATTCTGGAGAACTCCAGTTGACCTATAAAAGTGTTTGTGACTTAAAAGAAAATGTAAATAAATAATTAAATTTCTGAAGCAAAAAGCTATTGCTTTTCAGCTACAAATATTTCAGAGAGAGAGAGCAAAAACAGAGGATGAGGTTGAAAGAATATAGTAGCTGTACTGGAATGTGTCTGAGATACTATTTGAGGGGGAAAAATGGTAGTGAATGGAACCAGAAATGATAAAATATTTCAAATGGAGGTGAAGACAGTTGTGAAAGAGGAGGTTTCTGTGCCCTATGTAACAATCTGGGGTTCTAAGTTTTGAAAAATAAAAAAAGCTTATGAAGACCCTAGAGGAAGGGGTTTTGAAAATGGGTTGGTAATCAAGGGAAGAGTAGAAGTGGTATCTGTAAGTCTAGGTAAGTACTGGTAAAAAATTAAAAATAACAAGGCTCAACTTTGGGTCTGTCTTAGTGTATGAATTTGAGCCCTGAATAATCCATTTACTGACTTGAGAGACAATCGTAAAACTCTGTGTTCAAGGCAAGAGACTGAGTCAAACATGGCTGAAAAAGTCCTTCCAAGAGAGATGCTAGCAATAGGAAATTGCATTAAATTAAAAACAGCTTAAGCAGATACAGACCAATTAATAGACTGTGGTGTTGTACTAGAAGTCCGACTAGATGCTTTAATCGCAGAGTCACAGAATTGCCTTGATTGGAAAAGACCTTTAAGATCATTGAGTCCAATCATTAACCCAACACTGACAAGTCCCCGACTAACCCATGTCCCTCAGCACTATGTCTACACGACTCTTCAATCCCTCCAGGGATGGGGACTCCACCACTGCCCTGGGCAACCCCTTCCAATGCCTGAGAACCCTTTCAGCAAAGAAATTCTTCCTCACATCCAATCTCAACTGCCCTGGCCACAACTGGAGCCCATTTCCTCTTGTCCTGTCCCTTAGGCCTTGGTTGAACAGACCCACCCCCACCTCTTTCCACCCTCCTCCAAGGGACTTGCACAGAGCCACAAGGTCTCCCCTCAGCCTCCTTTTCTCCAGGCTAAACAACCCCAGCTCCCTCAGTTGCTGCTCATCACACTTGTGCTCCAGCCCCTTCCCCAGCTCCGTTGCCCTTCTCTGGACACACTCCAGCACCTCCATGTCCTTCCTGGAGTGAGGGGCCCAACACTGAACCCAGCACTCGAGCTGCGGCCTCACAAGTGCCCAGTACATGATGATGATCACTTCACTGGTCCTGCTGGCCACACTGTCCCTGACACAGGCCAGGATGCCATTGGCCTTCTTGGCCACCTGGGCACACTGCTGGCTAATGTTCATCTGGCTGTCAGTCAACTCCCCTAGGTCCTTCTCTGCTCTCCAGCTCTCCAGCCACTCAATGTTCCCTTCAAATCTGTGCACTGCAGGAAGAATATAGACATGCGTGTCTGCAGTAAAGAAAGTAGCCTCTGCATTTGGAGGAGAAAGTGGATGTTATTTGCCCTTCTGGAAGGAAGCAATTTAAGTGTTTGGAACCTCTTTCTGGAGACACAGCTCTTAAGCTGTGAAGTATCACTGTCTCTTCTGTATTTATCTCCTTTCTTATAGAAGCACGGGCTTATGCTTGACACCTCTTTCTCTTGAATCCACAGCTTCCTATCTCATTCTGTAGAGTTAATGGAGGAGCAGTTCTTACATACTTATATTGTTGTACAACTTCTTTTCCACAAAATGCTGTTTCTTTATGAAACTCTTTGAGTGTCATAGCATTTGTGGTGGTGGTGTAGTCACAAGATGGACAAATAAACTGCAAGCTTTTGGCTCATGCTATTTGCTGCAGAGTGCTTTGTATCTTGAAAGATTTTGAATCTCTCAATTTTAAAAAGATTTGCCAGGTGATGTGTTTTGTTGTTAAATTCATTCCTTTTCATAATCAAGTTTGGTTTTGTTTTTTTTCCCCTGAAAATGCTGTTCCATTATCTTTAAAAGATTCTTTACTCTTTGCTGCCATTTTTTCATAGTTAATAACCATAGTACCTTTCCCAGAGCTGCTTTTCCTGACTACTTTCAGTCTTATGCACTACAGAAACACTGATTGTTAGCTGTATTGCTGAGATCTGCTGGGTGAATGCTGAGCATGACTTAACTGTGAAGTCCAAGACAAACCACAAACACTGTTTCAATAACTGAGCTTTAAAACCTTGCAAGGTTTTGGATACGTAGTCTTTTCTTGGGTGTTGAGGAACCAGGAGAAGATAAAGATGGCAAATAGGTTTGGAATATCTATGAATTAAGATGGAAAATAGGCTAAATAGATTTATATTCTACAACCATCTTCATAGCTGCGTCTTCTAATGTTACCCTGTAGAAAATATAGAGATATTTGATCTTTTGAGGTCCCTTCCAATCCTTAACATTCTGTGATTAATTTTGACTGAAATAGTATTATGCAAATTGGGTCATACTCTTAGGGTACCAGTTAGTGTGAACTGTAGAAAAGACTGCTCCCAAAGCAAGCAAACCCTACAGCCCACTGTAGGAAAAGATCAGGTTTGAGATCATCTGAGGAACCTGAAGGTGCAGAAGTCCATGGGACGTGATGAGGTGCATCCCTGAGTCCTGAGAGAACTAACGAATGAAATTGCCAAACCCGTGTCCATCGTATTTGAGAAGCTCTGGCAGTCTGGTGAAGTTTACACAGACTGGAAAAGGGGTAACATAACCCCAATTATAAGAGTAACAAGGAAGATGCAGGGAAGTACAACCTGGTCAGTCTCACCTCTGTGCCTGGAAAGATCGTGGAGCAGATCCTCGTGGAAACTATGCTAAAGCACATGGGAAGTGAGGAGGTGATTGGTGAGAGCCAGCATGGCTTCATCGAGGGCAAATCATACCTGACCAATTTGGTGGCTTTCTATGATGGAGTTACAGCATTGGTGGATAAGAGAAGAGCAGCTGGACAGGCCATCCAGAGGGACCTTGACAGGCTTGAGAGGTGGGCCCGTGCAAACCTCACAAAGTTCAACGAGGCCAAATGCAAGGTCCTGCACCTGGGTCAGGGCAAACCCAAGTACAAAAATAGGCTGGGTGGAGAATCACAGAATGGATTGAGAGCAGCTCTGAGGAGAAGGACTTGGGGGTGCTGGTGGACAAGAAGCTCAACAGGAGCTGGCAATGTGCGCTCGCAGCCCAGAAGGTCAACTGTATCCTGGGCTGCATCAAGAGAAGTGTGGCCGGCAGGTTGAGGGAGGTGATTCTCTCCCTCTACTCTGTTCTCATGAGACCCCACCTGGAATACTGTCTCCAGTTCTGGGGCCACCAACATGAGAAGGACATGGACCTACTGGAGCAAGTCTAGAGGAGGCCACGAGGATGATGTGAGGACCGAAGCACCTCTCCTATGAGGACAGACTGAGAGAGTTGGGGCTGTTCAGCCTGGAGAAGAGAGGGCTCCGGGGAGATCTTATAGTATCTTATATAGGAGATCTCTGGGGAGATCTTCAGGCCTTCCAGTACCTGAAGGGGCTACAGGAAGGCTGGGGAGGGACTTCTGACAAGGGCAGGTAGTGGCAGAACAAGGGGTAATAGCTTGAAACTGGAAGAGGGGAGATTGAGATGAGATATGAGGAAGAAATTCCTTGCTGTGAGGGTGGTGAGACACTGGAACAGGTTGCCCAGAGAAGCTGTGGATGCTCCTCCCTGGAAGTGTTCAAGGCCAGGCTGGATGAGGCTTTGAGCAACCTGGTCTAGTGGAAGGTGTCCCTGCTGATGGCAGGGGGATTGGAACTGGATGAACTTTAATGTCCCTTCCAACCCCAACCAGTCTGTGATTCTAAAATGATGGTAAAAATCTAAGTAAATGTAAAGCTGATCTTTCCAACGACTCTGGGCAGAATTAAGGCCTGTTGATCTTCCAAGTAATTATTGGTCTGACTCTTTACTGATGACGATATGTTATGTAATAAGATGCCAACCTTACCAACACTATTTGAATCATTCTGTAGAAACTTTTAATGATTACATTCTGGTTTTGTGGAACTACTGTCATGTTCTACAAAGCATTTAAAGATTCTTCTTTTATCGGGACAATGTTTATTCATGTTAATCATTCTTCTTGGCAAGTCTTTCAAATACAATGTCCTTTATGTACTTTAAAATACTCATGTAGAACTAACTTGGCTTTGGCATTGGTCTGATAAATGGATTATTTGAGTTGATGCCTTCGAAGGAAGATCAGCATCATCTTGCTCTGTTTTTCTGTAACATAATCATGTTAAAATGTCAAATTCTCATGCTATGCTGTTGTGGTCTTGTTAAAAGAATATTTGAAGTTTTTATTAAAAGCTTTTGGATGCATTTTTAATCCTTTAATTTAGACAATTTTGTCAAATTGTCTTAAGCTTTAGGGTAAGATCACTTGTATTTATGCATACACAGAACTTGAGCTACAGGGTGGCTCACTTCTCAGGATGACACCTTTTATAGACAGAGTTGAAACTGTGGGAGGACATTGTACAGTCAAAGGAATTACTTGTAGCGAGAAGGAGACTGTGTTTATTCCCTGTGACAATAGTGTGCTTCTAAGAAATTTAAGATTTTGGCCTCAAACTGTTGTAAGAGGTAGCAGGGCATAGCAGTGCGGGTAGTAAGGGGAAGGAGGAGCTGAACAGTTTCAGTATCTTACTACAATCTGGTAATTTGTCAGTCGTGCTGAAATACTTTCCTGAGTTGGACTTTTCTGTCTGTTAAGCTTTGCATGGCGACTATACCCTCATTTTTGTGCTGCTTTGCAAAAATTAATTGTATTTCTCTTAATGCAAATTAGTATTACTAGTTTTTTTTTTAATTGGAGGAAGAATGAGCGAGGTTGTTAACCAGATAAGCACCTCCTAGTTCTCACCAGATTTTCTTTTGAAATGGGTTTGCAATATGCACTATATGCAGAGAAGTTTCGTTACTCACTAAAGGAAAAAAAAAGCCCTTTTACTGTTTTAACTTGGATGTTTTAATGTTATTTGCGATCTGTCTCTTTTTATCAAAGGAAAAACAGAAACCTAATCTTCAAATGTAATGCTTTACCTTTGTAGTTTTTCATTTTAGCCTAGTAAAATGGAGACTCAAAGTAGTTTACTACCTTAAAACACTTTATACTGCAAATTTTGCTTTTTTCTTCCAAAATGTGTCAAGGTTTTTGTTAGTGTAGGCAGTGTGTTGTTATAGTTTCTCTTTCTGACTTCATGCCTTAAATGAAAAAGGATTGAAACACACACAGTTGATTAAAATGGTGATGACTTTTAACAGAGATTAAAATGAATACCGTCCACAGAACTTTTAGAGCCAAGAAATTTTTAAAACCCAGAAAATAAAACTTAAAGTACATACCCAGAATGAAATATGGAGAAAAGATTGTATTCAGCAAGGAGAACTGGGACAATCCTTAAATTTAAGCACAGTAATTAGTGTTGATGTAGTAACCTTTAGCTTGTCTGATATTTTCCCTGAAATGCTACTTTATGGCAGGTACTGTTCTGCTTGGTTAAACAGCAATAATGGGGGATGTAATAAGAAAAATGCCATTGCCTAAACCATTGAAAGTTCATGTGAATCCATCAATATAAACTTTCTGGAATTGCATATTGATGTGAAAAGTAGATTGCCACTCTTGCGATGATTCACTGTGCTTGTGTCAAGAAATCAGTATTTCAGCTACTTTAGTTAAATCAAATCATGTTTTGAATAGAGCTGCTAAGAATCTTGCTAACCGTTTATCTGAACAGTAACATTTAGATTTCAAGTTAAACTTTAAATACGTTTCTGAAACTTTTTTCACCACTGTTATACAGACTGTAATTACCTTGGAAATAGGAACACAGAACCATGCATATGCTTTGTCCTTTCTTGTCTCTACCTAAGCTTTTAACTTCCTTTTCTGCAGCCTTTCATGTTTCCTCTATCCCAGACTTAACTGTAAAAGCTTTTGGCTTGAGAATGTAGTATGTCAACATCTTTAACTGATTATTTGCATTTATTTCCAGGAACAAATGATGAGAAAAAAACAAGCAATGCATTTAGATGCACGCTATGTTACAATGGTAGAAAATGCCTATTACTACTGTAATCCTCCTCCAGCTGAAAAAACTGTGAAGAAAAAACGTCCTCCACTGCAGGAATACATTCGTAAGCTTCTTTACAAGGATCTCTCCAAGGTCACCACAGAGAAGGTAAATACATTTGAAATTTTTGATACAGGTTTTGCTGGAAGTAATGTCATATTAACTTCCAAAGGGCTTGGGGGTGTGGGGTGGGGTTATAATTTTTTTAATTGTGAGGAAGAGGGATTGTTTTTGTATCCCTGATTGTTAAGGTAGTTTCATTTCTTTTATTGTAATGCATGGAAGCTCCACTCATGGACCTGCATTCTCCACAGTCATTAAGTGTGGAACAAATAGGGAATGAAGTAAGAATGTTTGTACTAAATATCTTGCATTCAGAGTGAAAGACTACAGTTAAATACAGACTGTAGGAGCAAAGAAATTACAGAACTTATTTGGACAGCTTGATAAGCAGTTAGAGGATGGCATTTGGGTTATATCTATGAAGTTTTCTATAGCTACTGCAAATCTGGAAGACACTTGAAAAAGAGAATGAGATTGCTTGCTGATGCTTTCAGGGGTTTCATCCCAGCCATGAGGGAGAGAGAGGGGATGACAGTGAATATCTTGATATTTTGTCTGCTAAAATGTTAAGCTTGTCTTAAAACTTGGTTTAGGTCCTGAGACAGATGCGCAAGCTGCCTTGGCAGGATGCAGAAGTAAAAGATTATGTTATATGCTGTATGATCAACATCTGGAATGTGAAATATAATAGTATTCACTGTGTAGCCAACCTCTTAGCAGGGTTGGTCCTTTACCAGGAAGATGTTGGAATCCATGTTGTGGATGGAGTCCTAGAGGATATTCGACTAGGAATGGAGGTAAACAACGGCGTTTTTATTAAGCCATACTCATCTACTTATGTAGAAAGGAAAACAATAAAATAATAATCCTTAAAGAAAAGAATCCTTGGATTCTGGATTTTTGTCTGATGAATTTTCTACCTGTCTCAGTTACTTGTTTTATGTAGGTTTATTTAGATTAAAAAAACAAACCAACAACTACCCTCCCAAAAATCAAGCAATTGCAGAGATTACTAGGGCAGTTATTTTGCTTCCCTTATAGTTAGTGGATATAATGTATTCTTACACGGTGTAGTGGGATTCATGCAACTTCAAGGGACTTTGGAGACTAGTCCATATTTTGATACGGGCTATAGTTACAAGAGTTCTCTGGGCAATGAAAAATCATCATAGATTGAAGATGGGGTACGTTAATTGTATTTGAACTTTATAATAACTCCTAGTTGAACAGCTTTCAGAAATACCTTCATTATTTTTTAATGTTCAATTATGTGTAACGTGCATAACAGTAAATAATAATTTTTATTGCAATGAAATTGATCAATTTAAAATAAAACAAAAAAAACCCCAATGAAAACCCACAAACTTTTACAAAGATTCTGTTGTATCTGCACGATGAAGTGATTTTTGTTGTTGTTGTTAAAGGTTAACCAACCAAAGTTTAACCAGCGCCGGATCAGCAGTGCCAAGTTTTTGGGGGAGCTTTACAATTATCGAATGGTGGAATCAGCTGTAATATTTCGAACTCTGTATTCTTTCACATCATTTGGTGTGAATCCTGATGGTAGTCCCAGTCCATTGGATCCTCCAGAGCATCTTTTCAGAATCAGACTAGTCTGTACAATCCTCGATACCTGTGGGCAGTATTTTGACAGAGGATCGAGCAAACGAAAACTTGATTGCTTCCTTGTATATTTTCAGGTATTCTTAACTAAATTTTATATAGTTCTGTAGATTTCTTTAACAAGCTAATGTGGGTCAGTCTGTTACAGATTTCTCTCGTTGTTCTCTATCACTATAATTTTTAGAATCCTGTCTAGTAGCAATTTTATTTTAAAATAATGTATATGTTCAGTTATGTACATGCTACTGTTCCAACAAACTTGCAGAACACTGGGGTAGCAGTTAATTCACTGAAGGGTTTAGGTTCCCTCCTTCCAGGGAGTCTCAGCAAGTGGGAAAAATGGGCTTTGTGAATTCTGGCAAAGGTAAGTGTCAAGTCCCCCAGTTGGGATGGAATAGCTCTGGGCAACAATGCCGCCTGGCTTTGACTACCTGGAAAACAGCATGGCAGGAATAGAGCTGGGTCTCCTGGACTGTATGAAAATGACATCAGGTTCTGCACCATTAGGGTGATGAAGGCCAACAGCATACTGTGTTACATTGGCCAGGATGTAGCCAGTGGGTTCCTCCCCTCACCTCTTCCTTTCTGCTTGGCACTTGTTGAGGCCACACAGAATCATAGAATGGTTTGGTTTGGAAGGGACCTTAAAAATCGTCCAGTTCCAACCCCCCTGCCATCAGCAGGGACACCTTCCACTAGACCAGGTTGCTGAAAGCCTCATCCAACCTGGCCTTGAACACCTCCAGGGAGGAGCAGCCACAGCTTCTCTGGGCAACCTGTTCCAGTGTCTGACCCCCCTCCCAGCAAGGAATTTCTTCCTCATATCTCATCTAAATCTCCCCTTGTTCTATCACTCCCTGCCCTTGTCAAAAGTCCCTCCCCAGCCTTCCTGGAGCCCCTTCAGGTACTGGGAGGCCGCTATAAGATCTCCCCGGAGCCTTCTCTTCTCCAGGCTGAACAGCACCAACTCTCTCAGCCTGTTCTCATAGGAGAGGTGCTCCAGCCCTCGGATCATCCTCGTGGCCTCCTCTGGACTCATTCTAACAGGTCCATTGTGTTGGAGCCTCCAGAAGTGGATGCAGTACTCCAGGTGTGGGGCCTTACGAGAGCGTGGGGCCTCACCTGGAACAGTTTCCAGTTCAGGGCTCCCTGGTAGATGAGAGCAGAGACATCAGCAAACTGAGTTGCGTTCAGTGGAGGGTCACCAAAATGATCAGGAGGCTCTCAGTTCTCACATTTGCTGAGCTTGGAGAAGAGAATGCAAATTAGGTTGCTGTCCTCAGCTAATAGTGTTTGTAGAGAGGGAGGAGTCAGATACTTCTCAGGCATTCGGGGTGAAAGGATGAGGAGTAATAGTCACACGCTGCACCAAAGAAAGTTCTGACTCAATAGATGTAAGGGGGAGGGGGAAAGATTTCATAACGGGAGTGTTTATACAGTGGCGTGGGTTCCTCTGGGCAAATGGGGAATTCCTATGGAATTCATGCTTAAACTCTTTAGACTTAATTTCTTCCTCTCTCTTTAAATTATACTAAAACAAAGTTATTAAAAATGAAGGTGATAACTTATTTGAGACCTTCAGAATGCATATCCTTCATCTGCATCTGAGATGGAAAATGATTTTTTTTGAAGTACAGCATGGTCCTATTTTTAAACCCAAAATAAACCTGTCATTGAAGAAGTCATTGTGTTTTTGTTACACCTTACAATTTCAACAAATGGTCCTTTTGACCATGTTGCACTTTATTTAAACATTCTATTACTCATACTTCATTTTCAGATGCAATTTTTGCAACCCCTTTGTTCTCAAATTCTACTGTTAGGTTCACTTAAGATCAGTATTTTTTATTTTTCACAGTTTTCTTGTAAGGGGTATGCTCTAATTTGTTATAAAGCGAACTGGATAAGTCATTTCATGTTTGCTACAGTCTTATAAACTTTTTATGATGTTTCCCCCCTTCTCCCCATAATAGGCCTTTTGGGGAATTAATTTTCTTGAAAATATGTGGAGGAAGGAATTGAAATCTGGCTGATTAAACACTCTTCTCTCAGAAGAATCTGCCCTTAGAAGGCACTTCCCTTTCAGTGCTCTTTTGTTCAGTCTTCATAATTCTAACAGTCATTATGATAAAAGGAGCATATTCTTGATGTTTGTGATATCCAGTGTTATCAAACAATGTTTAGTGATATCAAAATGTCTAATAGCTTTATGAAATAAGATTGTAGTGATGTGAAATCTTTTGCATTTTCTACTTCACAAACATGACTAGGCATTACAAACTTCATAAGTCAAATAGTTTATAAATGCCAGTGTGCATATAATTTATTTGACTGTTTTGTATTCTAGCGGTATGTTTGGTGGAAAAAAAGTCTGGATGTTTGGACAAAAGACCACCCCTTTCCTATAGACATAGACTATATGATCAGTGATACACTGGAACTGCTGAGACCAAAGATAAAGCTCTGCAATTCTCTGGAAGAAGCTATCAGACAGGTGCAAGACTTGGAACGAGAATTCTTAATAAAATTAGGTAAGAAAATGTGTAGGGGAAATGAGGTCTTCTTTGACAATTCCTGTATTTCTTAAAATTCTTTTGTATGATGATGATGATATTTAACTATTGTTATTCTCATGATACGATCTTTTTATTCTCATGATGGAAATATTTTTGTAATTCCTTTGCATTTTCCTGATCACCATAGATTGTACAGAATTGCCATAACTCTAAAGTGATAATGTGGGGGTTTTTTTAAAAAAAAAGAAGTCAATATGAATACTGGTCTAGTGGAAGGTGTCCCTGCTCATGGCAGGGGGGTTGGAACTGGATGATCTGTAAGGTCCCTTCCAACTCAAACCAATCTGTGATAATATTGTAAAAAGTGGAGAGGGAGAGTGTGTGTGTGTGTGTATGTGTGTATATATATATATGTAATTTAAGTGTATGTTGTCGTATGCTGCAAATGATGAGGAAAACTATGAATTTCATTGGAAAAATTCAAGTAGTACACTGTACCACAAAAAGCAAGGAGTATCTGTGCACTCAAGTGCTTCAGGCTGTTGGTTGGTGAGCACTGATGGAAACCAGCCTGGCCACTGTGGTGGGTTGGTTGGTTGCAACTCTGTGTTCCTTACCCAGTTCTGGATCTGACTAGAGCTGCTGTGTCACAGTAAGCGTTAGTGTAAGACTACAACAAAAGAGAGAACACGTTTTGCTTTTGAAAGAGTCACGTACGTTGAGCCTTCCACTTCTTTTGGAATAATTTTAAATGGGCTTTGCATTTCAGTAAAGGACAGAGGATTATTTCCTTTTCATGAATTAGAGCTTTGGTTGGATTATTAAAGGTTTTTTTTCTTCTTAAAATGTCTGTTGGCTGGGTTGCGTGCTAGCTTTTGTAGTTCCTGCTAAGACTACAGTATTGGATATTGATAAATCTTTCTGTGTTAAAAATCAGTTAATTTCAGTAGAAAAGAAGTTGAGCTTGCAGCACAGCTCAGTTGACTAAATACTGGTTAGTATGTGTCTAAAACTACTATTGTCATATTAACCTTAAAATCTTTTGTGCATATCAGTTCTTACTAATTATTGGATATTACTATGCTCATTTCTCATTAAATTGAGTTGTTTTCTAATCTTCCATTTTTATTTGAAGACAAGCTTGTTCATGAAAAGCTTTTATATGTAAATTTAACACTTTCTAGGTGTTAATTATAGCCTTCATAGCACTTCATCTAGTTAGACAAGTCATTTTTTAAGAATAATCCTTTAATCCAGTGGGATGAGTATGTGTAATAGCCAGGTAAAACATTGCAACTTCTGTTTTAGGAGGATTTTATATTTTTAATATGCTGTTCATTTAATTGGCATGCCTTAAAATTACCTACGTAGTATCTGGGATGCAGATAAAAATTTCCTTGTGATATGATCTAAATTACTGACTTTTATGCTCTCAAAATGATTACCAAGAAGTAATTTATGACTAGTTACATAAGCTGTAATATTCTTTTGAAAGATACTCAGCACTTCTTTCCTCATAAGAACTTCTGTTCCCTGAGTGACCACCACTATAGCAGTTGAATTTGGTGTAGTTAAGGGGGAGATGTGTGGTCACTGAATCACAGAATTGCCTTGATTGGAAAAGACCTTTAAGATCATTGAGTCCAATCATTAACCCAACACTGACAAGTCCCCAACTAACCCATGTCCCTCAGCACTGTGTCTACACAACTCTTCAATCCCTCTAGGGATGGGGACTCCACCACTGCCCTGGGCAACCCCTTCCAATGCCTGAGAACCCTTTCAGCAAAGAAATTCTTCCTCACATCCCATCTCAACTGCCCTTGGTGCAACTTGAGGCCATTTCCTCTTGTCCTGTCACTTGTTACTTCGTTGAACAGACCAACCCCCACCTCTCTCCACCCTCCTTTCAGTTGTAGACAGCAATTAGGTCTCCTCTCAGCCTCTTTTTCTCCAGGCTAAACAACCCCAGTTCCCTCAGCCATGAACTCATCACACTTGTGCTCCAGCCCCTTCCCCAGCTCCGTTGCCCTTCTCTGGTCATGCTCCAGCACCTCCATGTCCTTCTTGGAGTGAGGGGCCCAACACTGAACCCAGCACTCGAGCTGCGGCCTCACAAGTGCCCAGTACATGATGATGATCACTTCACTGGTCCTGCTGGCCACACTGTCCCTGACACAGGCCAGGATGCTGTTGGCCTTCTTGGCCACCTGAGCACATTGCTGACTCATGTTCATCTGGCTGTCAGTCAACACCCCCAGGTCCCTCTCTACTCTCCAGCCACTCCTCCCCAAGCCTGTAGCGCTGCTGGGCGTTGTTATGGCCAAATGTGAACAAGCGTTGGAGAACATTTTACTGTGTTTGTTTTGGCACAAGCAAAGCCTGTCAACAATATAGCCTTTGAAGAGGGGGTTGTGTTTTGTGTCCCCCCCAAGTGTGTTGCTTTTCTTGATATCAGTATTGCTTGCTTGCTATTAACCATCAGTGTAGTAGGGTGGGATAGTTCCTATTCCTCCTATTAGGACCCTTTGAAGAGAAGGTTGTCATCTGCCTTTCTGATCTTTGATGATGGTGGGTACAAGCATCTCTGAAGGAAATGAGTTTAGCAAAATCTCTAGTAAAATTGCAGTTCTTGATCAATTTGTCCTCCTGGTTCCTTGGCCCATGGGCAGTACCACTGAGAAGGCTTTGGGCTGAAGACCATGAGGTGCTTTGCTCTTTATCAGTCTGAAGTGTAATGCTAGGCAGAACAGTGGGGTGGCTTGTTCCCTGCAGACCTTGAGCTCGGGACTTGCTGTTGGTACCTGTGCCACTCTGGTGATTTTGTACCATTGAGAATATACTGAGTGGTTCAAAAGAAACTCCTGCGTAATTATGGAGCAGCACAGATTTGGAAGAGCATAATGTTTATAAGTAGGGGAGGAAAAGAATGCTTTAAAAGCTCTGGAATATGAAGGAGGAAGTGTGTGCATGTGTTCACACAGAACTGAAATCCTCAGTAACTACCACACAGTAGCTTCTTGATTGCTGTTTGTTAGATTTTAAACATTCTCTGTAATGTTTTCCTCCTTTCCTGGCAGGGACATTGTTACCCTTTATAAGTAAGGTAACGATATATAGACAAGTTTCATTCAGAAATCAAATGTTATGACCCATTGGAAGTTTTAGTGTTCAGTAGCAATGGACTTTTGAAGTGATCTTCCACATAAAACTTGAGGGGTTATATGTGATGTAATGTTCTAATTCTGTTCTAGTTCCTCGTTCTAATTCTTCCTCTTTTTCCAAATTTCAGGAATTGTGAATGACAAAGATTCCAAAGATTCCATTACAGAAGGAGAGAACCTGGAAGAGGATGAAGAGGAAGAGGAAGGAGGAGCAGAGACAGAGGAACAATCTGGAAATGAAAGTGAAGTAAATGAGCCAGAAGAAGAGGTGAGCTTAATAATTTACCTTGCCTCGCATAAAAAGAATGAGCGATCAAAATATTGATTACTCATTACTTTCTTAAGTCCTTCTGTGTCACAGAGTTAGCAGGTGAAATGGGAGTGTGCACGACCCAGTCAGTAGTCTAAGGCTATTTCCATCCCAGCTTTGTGTATCTGGAAAACTGAATACAGAGTGTCTGAGGCTTATTCCAGAGAAATTATCACAGAAACTTGAACCTGACAACTTTGTTCAGGGTACGTGCTGCTTCTCAACAAAAAGATGCCTTCAGTTTTTTTGGCATGAAAACACTTTCAGATAATTTTCTTTCTGTTGTACAAGCAAATGTATTGACTAGATGTCAAAGCAGTCATGTAGGAAAAATAACAGGCGTTCAGAGTATGCCTGTATAATATGAATAAATAAAAGATTTATAGAGCATAACAGCCTTCCTTGTTTACTGTGCCAGTAATCTTTTGAATCAAAAACGGTGGAGCCAATAAAAAAAACAGACGTGTACATGGAAATTCTAACTTGTCACTATGACACAGCAAAGTTGACATGATAATGGTAGTGTTATGAAAAAATGAGTTAATCAAGGAAATAGGAAACACTTTTTCTCCTTATGCTTGGGTTTGTTGGTTTTTACGAAAGCTTTCTTTCAGTCTATGCCTCTTAGCGTTGAAGTTACTGAAGTTTGGCTGGGTTTGTGCCTTTACTTGCAAATCAATAATATTACTAGATTCATAAATGGCTGGGGAGTGGGGAAGGGACCTCTGGAGATCTTGTCCAACCCCCCTTGCTCAAAGTAGGGTCACCTACAGCAGGGTTTGAGTATCTCCAGTGATGGAGGCTCCACAACCCCTCTGGGCAATCTGTTCCAGTGTTTAAACATCATCACAGTAAAGGTGGCCTTTTTTCTTATATTTAAATGAAATTTCTCAACTGTAGTCCATTGCCTCTGGGTCTGTCACTGGGCACCACTGAGAAGGGTCTGACTCCCTCTTCTTTGCTCCCCCCCTTCAGGTATTTATACACATTGAGGTCTGCCATCCCACCCCACCCTGAGCTTTCTCTTCTCTAGACTAACCAATGCTACCTGTCTCAGCCTCTCCTCCTCTGACAGGTGCTCCAATCCCTTAATCATCTTTACAGCCTGTTGCTGGACTTTCTCCAGTATGTCCATGTCTCTCTTGTACTTGAGAACCCAGAGCTGGATGCAGCACTCCAAATGTCTTGCCAGTGCTGAGCAGGCAGGAAGGATCACCTGCTTTGACCTGTCAACAACACTTTCCTAAGGCAGCCCAGGATGCAGTCAGCTGGCTTTGCTGCAAGGGTGCATTGCTGGTTCTTGGTCAGTTTGTTGTCCACCAGGACTCCAGGTCCTTCTCTGCCAAGCTGCTTTCCAGATGGGCAGCCTCCAGCCTGCGTCAGTGAATGGGCTTATTGCTCCTGAGATGCATTTCTGAGATGCATTGCTCCTGATCTTTGCATTTCCCTTTGTTGAACCTCATGTGTTCTTGTCAGTGTGTCCATTCCTCCAGCCTGTTGAGTTTCCTCTGAGTGACAGCCCAACCCTCTGGTGTATCAGCCACTGCTTCCAGTTTTCTGCTGTATATTTGTAAAAATGTCAGATAAAGCTGAGTGATTTCAGACTGAAACATCAAATACCAAACATAACAAATTTGCTAAGACTGAACTGAGCTAAATGGGTTCAGATGAGGAGAAGAGGGTAGGAAAGGTGCAGAAAATTTTTATGAGAAATCAGATGCAAGTGACCTTTTGTGTTTTAAAACAGAAGTTATTCTCTTCTCAAATTTTAAAACATTGAATATTTCAGGAGGGCTCTGACAATGAGGAAGAAGAAGGTGAAGAAGAAGAGGAAGAAAACACAGATTATCTTACAGACTCCAATAAAGAAAATGAAACTGATGAGGAGAATACAGTATGTATTGTTACTGTCTAAAGTTAATTGACTCTTGCACCTTTGGTTTTCTTTACTGAATGTTTTTTGCCAGTGCTGCTCATAACATATCTGGGAAAGCACAGCAAGAGCACTCCCTGCTATTCTTTCAAATATGTTTTAGAGTTTATTTCTGTATTTGCAAGCTTTCACTATTACCTCCTGAAAATATTTATGCTGTCAACTTCACTACAACATGTTTTCACAGGACTGTGCGCTTTCACAGGTAGCTAGACAGGAAAAGATTGCATAAATGATGGCTTTGCAATGCCAGCCATGGTAGCAAACCACTCTGGTACCACAAGGTAAACTAGTTACTCTCCACTAGACCTCAAAACTGAAAAGGAGGCAAACCAAGAAGTGTAAAATTCCTGAAGTACGGGTTTGGGATTGGCAGATTGTAACATCTGTTATAAAAGAACCTATTGGTTGAGCCTTAATTGCAGTTACATAGTAAGGAAAGTAATGATGGTTATAGAACAACTGACAGATAGTGTTTGTCTTGAAAAGCTTTATGGATTTAATGGACAAAATAGTTAAATTATGTGTGGTAGGGATAGAGATTTTCTTTCTATTGTTGCCATGTCTAGAATATGTATATATGCATCTGTACACATAGGCTAGTATGTCATAATGTTATGAGTGGCCAGCCTTCATAAACATTGATGCCATAAACACCAGAAAATACTTCTTCAAGAGAATAATCCAGGCTGAAAACTTTTTTCTTTAACAGTTTTTTTCCTAAGCTTTTGATTATGTATGATATGGAAGCAGTAAGGACTTTTTCCCCTTGTTTCTAGACTGAATATTCATATTTCTGGATCTACTGTAATAGAAGTGGTTTGGGTTTTGGTTTTTTTTCCCATTGCAATAGGAAGTAATGATTAAAGGAGGAGGACTTAAACATGTCCCTTGTGCAGAAGATGAGGACTTCATTCAGGCATTGGATAAAATGATGCTGGAAAATCTTCAGGTATAAATGCTTATTTTCTTAAATTAATATAATTTGCTGTACAGCTAACTGGATTTGATTTTTTTTTTTTAAAGTAAGATTAATGCCTATTTTACGATACTAAAGAACATGGATTGTTATTTTTTTCTCTTTGTTTTGGCCTCTTCTCTGCATTTGACATGCTTGAATAAGTAATTTTTAGTAAAAAAGCTGTTAATTTTATTGTTTGCCCAGTGAATATATGACATGCTAACAGAATAAATAACAACTGCATCAGATATTATGCAATGCTTCTGACTTTATCTTAGATGATCCAAGCCTAGGTTTTAATATGTTTAAAATGTAGCTACATTCAAATTTACATAGCATTTAAGTCCTTTTTTTTTAGTCACATCTGGTAAATATTTGAGTATTGCAAGCCCTGTGTGAGGAATATGTTAACAACATGCTACAAAAAAGTCTTGAATGTAGAGTGTCCATCCTGAAGTGTATTTAATCAAGTCTCTAGATTTCTTTCCTTACAAGGTGAAGTTATCTTCACAAGCAAGGAAATCAAAGGATAATGTAATAAAGCCCAATACATTTATTTCTATATTACTCTGTTTTCTTGGAAGGTTAAAACTTTTCTCAATCATGAAAATACGGACATGGCCAGACTGGCTGCCACTTTTAACATCTGATCATTTATAGAATTTACTTTTTTTTAATAGCAACGGAGTGGCGAGTCTGTTAAAGTACATCAGTTGGATGTTGCTATTCCTCTACATCTCAAAAGTCAGCTCAAGAAGGGTCCCCCACTTGGAGGTGGGGAAGGAGAGTCAGAGTCTGGAGACACAATGCCATTTGTCATGTTAACACGAAAAGGCAACAAACAGCAGGTAAGGGTTCATGTAAGGTATGGATATCGCTTAAACAAATAAAATCCTTGCACTTTCTGAAAGTCACACTCTGTGACTTTATGTCGTCCCAGAATTTTTTGTTTCTTCATCTTTTTATCAGATTAGGATGCAGGCATCTTAATTTTGATCAATTGAGAATACCATATGTAGTTTCTTGGAATTCTTGGCTGTTAATTCAAATAATGTAGGAAAATTCTGTGGTTACATTATACCATTACTAATTATGTTTCATGATCACACCAGTGGGACAGTAATATGTTTTACCTGTATTTTAAACATAGTTATTGAAAATGAATGTTTGTGGTTGGTGGAAGTTAAAAGGAGTAAAAAGAAAAGGAGAAAAAATATTCCAGAATCTTCAAGATTCTACAGATTTTTTTTTTCTGAAAACACATTCAGCTTCAAATCAAGATATATGATGTTTGCTAAATTCCATTTCCTAAGTAACTGCCACTTGGTTGAATTTGTTCAAGTTGTAAAAAAGTCGTTATCTCTGAAGGCTTTTTTAGGAGACTCTTCCAGAATGTGCTGAGTGAATTCCTCAGAGAAACTGAAATGGAAATCATGTTGATAAATAAACCCCTTACTTCATGTGGCCAAGCTATACATTTGTCTTGGCTCTTTTCTCCAGTATATATTTGAACTTTGCTGGGTCAGCAAATACATAGTGTACAAATCGATCCCTAACACATTCTACATGCATTTCTCCTCATGGTTTAGGTCCTTTAAAGAAACCTTTTCTTTTTGGTTGTATAAAATGATGATGAAAGTAAATGACTCTAGTGACTTTGTGGAAAGCAAAACCAAGGCGTTGTTTTATTCCATGCATCTGTGCCTTTCAAGTGTTTAGATCTAAGTCATCCATGCCATTGCTTTGTTTTAACTTCTGTGACCTGAATTATGGCAGTGTAACAGTTGAGGTGTAAAAGCTGATGTGGAATCTTTCCCTTTCTTCATGTGAAAGACAGATTAAAAATCCATGTAGAAAGTGAGGTCTGTTTTCATAAAACCCTTGAACTAGTGAGTGTGTGCGATTCCAAATCTGGTTTTAGGCCTTACTAGTCTGTTAAGAAAATGCTGTGCTATGTAAGTGCTCTGAAAATGTAAGTGGTGATACGTATTTGAGTGGGAACATACAGGCTGGTGTTTAGTAGTGCTGATTGACTGATTTCCAGGAAAACAGAATAACCAAATGTAGGGAACTTGAAATTGACTGATTTCCCCACATTTGATTATTCTGTTTTCCTGGAACTTGAATGTTGTATACAAATGGTGTACAGAAGTTTTGAGTGGGGATTATTTTTTTTCAGGATAATTTACTGGGAGTATCTGTAGTGACCAGGAATTTTAGGATCTTCATATTCTGTGTGAGGAGAAAGTATCACTGACGTGTGGCTTGAAAAGAAAGCAGAACTTGTTCGGGAGCTTTCCCTGCTCCTCCCCCAGTATTTGGTTTTGGGAGTAGGCTTTTCCTGCCAGAACTCCTCTCAATTTCTAGAAACGTAGAAAACAGTTGCTTTATAGACTACTTCAGTTCTTGAGTCAATGAAAGGCTTCTTTGTCCATAGTTTTGTGTTCAAGGAAAAAAAAAATACGTCTGAGTAGTTGGTTTCAATAGAAAAATAAGCAGGAAAGAAGAGGTGGAGTTGAAAAGAAAATAATTATTCTTTTTTATAGTGCTGTATTTTAAATCTGCATGAGCAGAATGTGCACCGAGGTTTGATCTGATGAAAGTGCACTTTACTGTGAAGTTATAGCTATAAATTTTCAGCTTTTAAAAACCAGTCAAAAGGAGCTTTGACAAGACAAAATATTTCCTTTCATTCAGAAGATTTTTGGTAAGATTGCCTGAAAGAATGGTAATATACATAGAATCGTCAAGTCTGTCCTTGAATGTGCAGTTCTTTATCTCAGTGACATTTTTATCAAATCTGTGATCTAATCTAGTCTACTGAAAGATCATTTTTCAGATCTTTCTTCAGTTTGCCATCTTCTACGTTGGAGTCCCCATCTTACAGATCTTACCCAAACGTGGAAGAGGTATATCAAAAACCTCTTGTATCGGAAGTGTTTTGTTTGCTTGCTATTAATCATATCCTTTAGTAATTGTCATCAGTGATTTGATTTCAGATGGCAGCCATCTGATTGCCTTGAGGTAGTGACTCAGTGATATTTTATTAATTACCAGTCTGGTTTTATGGTATCTGTTTCTTTCATTTGCACCCTTCTGTGTTTCACTTTTCTTTCTTCTATTTAAGCATCCTGTCTGAAAAAACTTACCCATCCTATTAAACTGATAAATCCATAGAACAGACAAAATATGAAGGACATATTAAGATGAATGAGGAGCTTAATGGTGAAGCTAGGGAATGATTTTTATCATTAAATTCTGCTAATGGGTTAGTTCTTTGTGTAGTTCGCGTAAAGCTCAGTTGACAGTATCTGGAAACGTGTAGTTCAGCTGTAAGTGACTAAAGCTCACTTTTCTGTTGGAATTTCAAGAACTTTCATTTTTATTCTTCCCCACACAGCTTAATAATAAGCTTGTATTTATGTTGAATATAATAGGCTATTACCCGCCCTCCCAAAAAAAGCTCTTTTGTCCCAACAAAATAGAAACTTCTTGTTGGTAGGTTTTCACTGTACCCAGGTTTTTCTCCAAGTCTTTGCAAGAGTCTGTCTTAAATGTTTCAAACACTGTTTATTTTCAAATGCTGCATCTGAGTGCTTGGTGTCTTCTCACACTCATCATTCAGCTGCTGCTAGTGGGGCACTACTATCTAATAGATACCTTGAGATTTCTTAATTATTGCACTAAATACTAACCAGGTGCAGTAAGGATTTTGTTTTTCTACCTACCCTCTCAACAGAGGTTTTGATAATGTATCTTTCTGTCTGCAGCTTTTGACAGCGTAGCAGAAAAGAACAGTTAGCAATTTGCTCCTCCTTTGGTTTCTGTGGAAATAGATCTCAGATGACAAGAACAAGCAGCAGGATTCAGACTAGTTCCTGGAATTCTGAGAACCATTATCCTTAAATGCGTTACCCTACTTACAGCACGGAAATATTTCTTTCTAATGGATGTGCAGTTGAAGGGGGAAGTAAAATTTTGCTCTAAATATATTCACAAACTTCAACATTAAGGGGTTTCTGAAAAATATTGTTGCAGTTACAGATTAAGAATAATTTCTTTGTTTTGAAACAATTTTACAGACTTTTTCTGTGAAAATAAAAACTTGGATTTTCTGAGTCTGAGGAAAAAGAAAGCATCTCCCCTATGCTTCTCTGAAAATCTCTATATTTTTCAGAGAGAAGGTGCTTCTGTAGGAGTAGTACCAAGCTTACCTTTAATGTAGCTTATGGCAAATCAGATAATGTGTTGAATGCGTAGTGTGGATGTTCCAGTGCTGAGGAGGAGGGAGAAAAGATTGAATTGGCACCACCATTGTCTCCAGACTAATAAGGAGCACAGTGAAACTAGAATCACTTGTAAAAGGAAAAGTACCGTCCAAGGAGTGCCAGCGGATTTCTGAATCATAGAATCATAGAATGGTTTGGGTTGGAAGGGACCTTAAAGATCATCCAGTTTCAACCCCCCTGCCATCAGTTCCACTAGACCAGGTTGCTCAAAGCCTCATCCAGCCTGGCCTTGAACACTTCCAGGGAGGGAACATCCACAACTGCTCTGGGCAACCTGTTCCAGTGTCTGACCACCCTCACAGTGAAGAACTTCTTCCTAATATCTCATCTAAACCTCCCCTCTTTCAGCTTAAACCCATTTCCCCTCGTCTTGTCATTAGTTGTCCTTAGGAAAAGTCCTTCCCCAGCTTTCTTGTAGCCCCTTCAGGTACTGGGAGGCCGCTATAAGATCTCCCCGGAGCCTTCTCTTCTCCAGGCTGAACAACCCCAACTCTCAGCCTGTCCTCATAGGAGAGAAACCCTCGAGCGTTTCTCCTCTGTTATCACAAGGGAAAATAGTAGAAACTCTGCTGAGGGGCTTCATCTCTTTGGAAGGCAGAGACCTTTGGAGGGAGGTGCAGCTTTCTGAGCCAGCTATAGTGGTTTTCTCTCAAGAGCAGTTTAATTCATTGTGAAGGTATTGGCTTGTATGAAAATGAGAAATAAAGCGTATGGTTTTGTGTTTCTGGTGAAGGTTAATTGGTTTTGTTCCCATAAATACTGTGTGTAATAGTCTTTTGCCTTAGCAGTACATCAGCCTTTTTTGTACATTCTGTGTGTCTTTAGGGGGTCTGAATAGCTTGTATTTTCTCGTGCTTCCTCGTGTGAAGTAGAGTTAAAAAAAAAAAAAAAATAAAAACAGTTCCCAATAGAAACTTTTGTAGAAAGTATCTCGCCACAATAACCTAGAAATAATCACAACCCTTCTGTATATTGGATTGGTTGTGGCATTTTTTTCTGTGATGGGCACTTAAAAACTTATTTTCATTTGCAGTTTAAGATCCTAAATGTACCAATGTCTTCCCAACTTGCTGCAAACCACTGGAACCAACAGCAAGCTGAACAGGAGGAGAGAATGAGGATGAAAAAGCTCACTTTGGATATCAATGAACGGCAAGAACAAGAGGACTACCAGGGTAAGAAAATCACCAAGTATTTAACTCTTATTTTCAGAGGAGCTTTCATGGATCTACAGAAAATATTATTTGTTACAATTAGTAGCTCAAGTTCTGAATGCTAATTTGTAATATTTCTTGGAAAACCTGTATTTTAGTTTCAGTCATTCATTATTTATTCCCTGGATTCTGTGCTCAAAGAAGTTCTTACAGCTCTTCTGTGCAAGGGAGTTTTCAATAAATCTCACCATTTCAATTTATTTTGGGAGAAGAGAAGAACTGAGATTTTTTTTTTCCTTAAAAATAAGGTAACATAAAATTTAATCTTTTTGTCATAGTGTCTCCATTACTGCAAGACAGTTGAGTTGGATACAAGAGGAATTAATTCTGTGCAACTCTACTTTTTAGATACTGATAGGCAAAGTTATTTAGAATCTTCATTAGTCTTGCTAAGACTTGCGAATACTAAAAGGTAGCCTAAGATGTTGCAGTCTGGTTGTAATCACAATCTAAGTAGTTAATTAGCAGGAAATCTCATTTAAGGTATTTAGTGAAAGGTCATTATTAATCAAGAAATGGGAAATATAAATTAAAGCAGCTCTTAACTCTAAAAGCACTATGGAATCTAATAGTCCTTTCAGAACTTTGATAGTAGGAGAACTAAACCTGTAATTATAAAAAGGAGTATTTTTCCAAAGTGAGTGTCTACAGAGCTCTGAAATGGTAACACAATATATTCTTAGTATTAAACATTGTAATCAGCTTAAAAATTTATTTTTTGAGGCACTGTTCTAAAGCCCACTCCTGAAAAAGGAAGAGAAACAGTAGGCTCTAGAATTAGACATTTAAGTGCTTTTCTCAGATTTTTTTTTTTTTTTGGTGGTTTTTTCCTCATTATCATTTTCCTCACCATTTGAGTTTTTATGCCTTTGTTGGTATCTTTAAAATAAGTCTGTTTAATCTAGGACTTGATTGTGAACAACTGTGCTGTATTTTCTAGGTACTGTGTGTATAAGGCATTAATATAGGGGAAAAATCAACACAGAAGAAATAAGTTTTTACATAATTGACAACAATTTTTAAAAACAGCTGTTGATTCTTTTTTATTAACCTGGGTAATACACACAGTAAAACCAAACTAACAAGGGCATTTTAATCAGACATAAACAGGCTAAATTACATTCCTCCCTGGAACTATTTTTTATTTAGATTTTGTGCATTTGATTATTACTTTTGAAGAGTCACCTTGCCTGTAACAAGTTGGCACATACACATTGGAAGAAAGAGTTGGTTTTAAATTTGTTTCAAGCTTTGAAGTTGCCAATAGAGGAAGAAATCTCAATTTCTGAAAGTATGCCTCAGGGTTGTCCTAACATTTGAATGTATATTTGGATTGTTTTCATATGCACAGGGTAGCTAACAGATGAAAATTCACCAGGGTACTTCAAAGTGGTACAATATAATTACTTAATACTTCAGCAATGTTTATTAGTATTACAAACATTTTTAATTTAAAGAAATATTGGGAACTAGGTGACTCTCTAATTTAGACTAGTATTTTTCTGTGTGGATGACTTTTTTCTTCACTAAAACCAAGGGTGGGTGACATACCTTCAGCCTAGCTAACACATTGTGCTCCTTTGCCATTTCTTCCTTCTATTATCTTCTCAATTACTGACTTTTCATGAACCCCAATATATTCTTTCACCTACAAAGTGAAAAACAGAAGAGACAGACATGCACACACTTGCTTGTTCATTGCTTGCTTCCAGCACCTGGCTGGCAATTTACCATCATCTCTTTTTACTTTCTTCCCAAGTCTTGTCATTGCCAATTGAGATCTTTCCTGGCATACAGAATTGTTTTGAAGGATGTTATTTCATGATGTTTACGATAACAGACTGTTGGTGTGTTGAATGGCTTTCTCTGCCCTTCCCAGGTGTTTACAGGGGAGTATGCAGAGCGTGACTAGGTGGTTTGTTAGCTGTTGACACCATTATTGTATATTAAATTGTTCATAGTCTCCCAGTTTCTCAGAGATTGGGTGGATAATTTACCGAAAGCTTCGTGTGCATTTTGTAAATGGCGAGGAAATCTCATTAGAGTCTCCAGTTTTTCCCAGTGCTAGTCATTGTGAGAGTAGTGTTTGTTTCTAGCAGGTGATGAGTATGTGTCTCCAATGAGATTACCAGAGATTAGAGAACCAGACAGAGCAGACTTTCAAACTTAATCTGTTTAACATCTTATTCCACTTTTCCCCTTCGTTTATTCCATCTGTCTGCTGAGCAATGTAGATTCTTGCACAGGTGGACTGTCAGAAATACTTTCCATTAGATGCACTAACATATGAGCCAGATTACGTGGAGGTTCCTGTGATGTATTCATAATTATATTCATAATTATATTTGGTACTTAATAACAATTAATTTAGCCTGGTAAAGAGTCATTTTTAATTGTTTAAAAAAAATGAAGTTAAATTTTAGAAATGAAGTTTTACCAGTTGCCAAAACTCAGTACTGACCTAGCTTAAACTGCCCAAAAGTTGGATGTCCAGGGCTAAACTGGGTAATGTAGGCTGATTTCTGCACCCACCTGTTTCTTCCCACTGATCATAAAGTGCACAACTCCATCTGTGAGACAGCTGGTGTGATGTAGGTCAGCTGAGTCACCCTCTTCGGATGCCTGTCTTCTCTGTAAAAGGATCCTATTATAGCTAGCTTAGACTTAAATACCTGCCTTCTCAGTGCCTAATTTTAGGACAGGTTTTTCACAGAGTCTTTAATTGGCAGCAACATTGTCCATTTTTTATACTATTTAGGGGTAATTTAATGTTGTGGCTTTTCATACTGCTGTGAAGCTTTGTCCTTGATCATTGATAACAAAAGTGGTGGCTGATATGTTTAGAAAGAAAAGGACTCAGCTCCTTTCTTAAGCACCTGTGATGAAAACTATTGCTGGCAGTTCCTTCTGTAAGAACAGCTGGAAATGTAAGTTCATATTATGGGGTAGCTTGGATTTGTCAAAGCTGTCTGTGCAATTTGGGAACCTTTTTAAGATTAGCTGTTGTGGAATAACGTGAGGAGTGTTAACCCTAAAGTACAACGAAGTGTAAATAAGATATCTCTTTTACTACATGGCAGTGAGATATGCTTGTGTAAATTCAACTTAAAAAAAAACCCCAAAAAACAACTTATAAAAATGTATTTAACTTTCTTCTGTGTGAAATTACAGAAATGTTGCAGTCTCTGGCACAGCGTCCAGCTCCGGCAAATACGAATCGTGAACGACGGCCTCGTTACCAGCATCCGAAGGGAGCACCTAATGCAGATCTAATCTTTAAAACTGGTGGGAGGTAGGACTGTCTTCCTTTAAATGTGGTAATTCTGGTTCTAAGCAAGTAATTACCTTCATAATTGAAACAGATAATGATCTGTGTAGTGCAACTGCATTTGTTAGTTTTTTTCCATTCTAAAGCATTCAGTCAAAATGCTGAGCAGTGTTTTGTGCTTTTAACACAATGTCTGGAAATATGCCCTTGACAGAGGTTTGAAAGCCAGAAGTTTATTTTTCAGTTGTGAAATGACTGGTAGAATCTGAGCCTCCCTTTATAGGGGAAAAGATGCAAATCTCCTTTCTCAGTGAGAGTGAAGAGAAGATTGCTCAAAAATATCTAGAGAAATTCCCATTGTGCTTTTTCAGTTTGGTGAATTTGTGACCTAAATCTCATTTTTTGAAGCCCTGAATGGAAATAAAATATTGTAAATATAGACAAGGAGAGGGGAGGAGAACCTTTTGCTTACGGTGTGCAAGAGCATACCAAAAACAGTATTGACATGAAAAGGGCCATTCTGAATTGCTTAATAGTCATTCTACTGCTTTTATATCTCTGTGTGTCTCCTCTCACTCAGAGTAAGCTTGAGAATAAACCATTACATTAACCCTGCAGCACAAATTTGAATAGACAGTTTCAGGTGAAACAGAGTCTGCTTTCATGTTTCTCTTCTTTTTCCCAGTTAATTTTGGAGGTGGATAGATGGGAACAGCAAGTGGGAAGGGAGAGTTTACCTACTAATGGGTCTGTCTTTGTAAACCAGAAATGAGTTCATGTAAGATAGTATTCCTGTGTTACAGTAACATTGCCAGCTTCTTTCTGGTACATTTTTATAGGCAGTTTGTAACTGATGATCCACTCACTCCACTGAGACCCTAGACAGATACTGCTGGTATAAAAAAAAAAAACCCTCTTTTTTGAAAACAGACTGCATTTTTAAACAAATATTTTTTAAAAGATTAACCAGATATAACTCAATAAAATAAACAGTGTTGTCCTTTCAGATTTTTTTGTACCACTGGCCTAATACTGTCATAGAAATACAAACCATTGAGTTGCACTGGATTGCTGTCGTGCTTGCAGGTGTTTCACAAATGGCTACGCAGTCTTCTTTCAGTCACCTCTCCCAAATGCTTTGCAACCTGTATGAGGAGCACACTGCAGTTATTCTTTAAACATAGCAGCTAAACCAGTAGATGTGATACATGCAGGCTTTTTAAAATGCAGTTCTTCCAAAAGCTCTTGATTTTTTCAAATGTTTTAGGAAAAATATAGTCTAGGACTTCACCATGAACCAGGTCAGACATTGTCCAGCAAACAGCTTAAGTAGTGTTCGCTTGTTCAAATAACTGCGCCATGCGCTTGCGACTGAGCTTGCAATGTAGTTTTGTATTGTGTAGTTTACAGTTTGTTCCTTTTAATCTGTAAGCTCCTCAGAACAGGGACCAGGAAGTTTGTTTTAGCAGGCATGTTTTGTTTGTTGTATAGTGCAACGCTCAGGCTTGTAGTCATGCATCAGTTGAGCCATATTAACCTGTAGTAAGGTTAGTAAGGGAATGATACTTTTCTTAACCCCCACAAAAAGGTATTTAAGAAGAGATTTATTGGGGACTGTGGGTCCACCAGTGGTTTGCCACTCCTGGTATGGATTATCTGTCACCTACACTTCCAGAGCTTGTGATTTGTAGCATATTTTGAAGATTGTCTTCTGACTCTGAAGGCTGAACTGCAGTCTCTCTGCCCAGACTACCCTCATGTTTTAATTAAGTTACCCCGTCGACTCTGAGGACACTAGAGTATCTCCCTGTTTGCTGAGAGCAAAGAGGAACTGAGCTATTAATTTTCGTGTATGTTTGAAGATATTTCACTTTCCTACACGATAGAACCAATTTGTGTAATTACAGATGTTATCACTTCCAAGAAGAGTGAATTATGTTGGGTTGTTTCTTCTTTATATATGAAGACGACCCATACGTTATTTTCTTGCAATAGTAATTCAAATTTATTGGAAATAAGAATGTGTGTTATTTTCTTCAAGGTATGCAGCTTTTTATTTCCTGAGGATAGGAGTAATTTGAGCAAGTAAATCTCCTGACTGATTCTATTGTAACATACCATCTGACAGATGCTGACAGCGAAGGTTGGGATGAGGACTTTCTTACATTAGAAGTAGTGTTAAGAGTAGATAAATCAATTTGGTGTTTTTACCATTACTTTTGTGTAGATAAACACATCCTAAGCACTGTGTTTCAAGCATCTTTTAGAACATTAAATCCAGATCTACCTGTCAGGATGATTCAAAAATTAATGAAGACAGCATTGGGTTCTCTCAGATGTTTTTAGCCTGGAACAACTGGACCTAGCTTTGCAATTAGCCCTGCTGTCACAGCAGGATTTGGACTAGATGACCTCCAGAGGGCCCTTGAATCTACATTTTTCTGTGATTCTGTTTTGGTCTACCGAGGTTCTAAACCAAAACAAAACCAAAAAAACCTAAAACCACCCCTAAATGTGCTGTCCCCTTTGCCTGTGATAACCACACAGACTGAATCAATGGCTGTGGCTATACAGCACGTGTTTTGTTAAAAAACAAGAGAGAAATCTTTTGCAGTGTTTACTTTATATTTGTTAGCTATTAATGTCCTTTTTCTGTATTGAGTTAAATGCAGTGAGTTTTACAGGCTTTGTCAGATTCATACAATCATAGAATGGTTTGGGTTGGAAGGGACCTTAAAGATCAGAGAATTCTTATTATCAAGATTCAATAAATCAAACTTTCTTCTTATTTAGCACGTGCAAAATGCTGGATCAAAAATTGGCATTAATTGCTGTTTATTTGTAATTGCCTGCTTGTACAGCCTCAGGTTTTAAGACTTGCTAAACCTACAAGGAGGAGATTCTTCTTGGGACTCGTAACTTATGGTGACTCCATTAAAATAGGAGTCCTTGCTTCAGCAGAACTGGGCAGGCAACAATTCTCACTCTTGCCTCTGGTTCTGTAGCATTTGTGTATTAAAAAAAGACTTTGGCTATCAAGCTGTTAAACTGATATCTTCAGGAAACACAAAATTTACAAAAAAAAAAAAAATTTTTTTTTTGGTGATGAGATTATGAAAATATTCTTTTACAGCTCTAGAGAACAGCCTCTCACTTTAAACAAAGGAAAAACTTTTTTGGAAGAGGATTGAGGTCCATTAAATGTCTTGCTTGTAAAGTGAAATGTAAACAACCACATTTTACCAAACCTGTTTAAAAACATTGATTACCAAGAAAGAAAAAAGAATTGCAGTGGGAAATTTGACCATAGAGAAGTGGGCCTTACTAAGAAGTTTTTTAACTTGTTAAACCTCTCGTTATTAAAAGCAGTAACCTCAAAACTCACTGCTGTTTTGACAGTGTAGTAAGAGGACCCGTCTGTGTCAAAAAGCCCCTTGGGGATGCAGACGTAAGCTGACAAACTAAATCATATTCAAGTTAATTGGTAATTTCAGGTCTCCTATTTGCATCTGATTCCTTTTTCTCTTTAACTCATTTAATAAGAAAAATGAAGCATAAAAGTAATAACAGGATGCTAGAATTTTATTAGCTAAACATTCTCATAGAGTCTTTCATTAATGCTGAAAAATCAGAGTATGGAGAATAAGGAAAAATGTGAATTTAACATGATTTCCTGTTTCAGCTACTGGACAAACACACTTCATACCTCACCTGCTTTATAGTGATGTATTGACAGAGATTATATTTTGAAACCATGAATTTACTTCTTGCTGACATACCAGAAGTCTTGGGCAGCCTAAATCTGATGTTTCTGTTAGCCTCAGTCTGGCTGCTTGTCATAGCCTGTCATTGTCTCAACCCAGACACACTCCTGGGTGTTGGTGTGGCACTGTCTCCAACTGACAGATCTATCCCTTGGTACATCATGCTGCTTTTGAAATCTTTAGTTGTCAATGTTCTCTTGTATTTAAAAAAAAAAAAAAAATGGAGAGGTCATCACTTCAGCACTAATATTTTGCTTGTGCTTCAGAGATTTTTTTAATGATGAAATGACTCCCATCTTTCACATTCTAGATATTATACACAGTAAAAATTTAAGTGCTCTACGTAATTGTGTGCTAGCTCAGTTCACCTTATTCTTTACCATCTTTTTTATGAGTATTTTAATCTTGACCTCTTTTCAGTTGTCATTCATGATCCTGTACTACATCCTTTTCCCTAATACACACATGCTAGTGTAGCTTTCCATGAAAGCCATTCAACCTCAACAGAGAAATTCCAGCCACCCTTTTCAGCCCTTTTGTGGGATGAGAGCCCAGGGTAGGAATATGAAGGGGGGGTTTCCAAATCCTGCAGCTTCTTTTGGTGCACTGCACTGGAATTGAACAAAATAAAACAAGAAAAGCCAAGTCCTGGTGCAACATGGTGCTTGTTGGGCTCTGCAAATGTACATGCAAGTCTAACCCATATAGCAAAGGTGCAGAGAGACCTGATCACAATCAGCATTTAGAGGGAAAGCGTGGCAAGATTATATTTATTAGCATAGTCATTTAGAAAGACTCTTTGTTTAAAAAAGTTATTTCAATATAAATACATAAATGAAAAAAAAATCAAACCAACAAACCCAAATAAACTTTATGGCTTTCTGGAAACTACCAAGCCTCAAAATACCTTCCTGATAACAGGCCCCTCTGCATAATGTGACTTTGATTTAATTTTGCCAGAGTATTTTATTTTTGTTGAACAGATGAGAATATAAAATAACCTGAACAATTTAAGCTTCTCTTGCTTGAGTGAGCCTAGCTTTTGTGGATTATTTGAATCGGTGATGTTTACAGTATGGAAGTTGATAATTCAGATTCGTTAGGAATGTTAGGAAATGACCAGGGCACCTTAGTATTTTATTAGTCTAGGAACACATGCTGAACAATCTGAAATACGATTGTTCCAGAGAATGTATTCTTGCACAGCTAAATTGATAACAGTTACTTAAAATCCAATGGTACATTTTTTTTTTCCACAGAAAGGGCTAGGTTAACATTCTACAGAATGTAATTTCCAATTCTGCTGTTGGGAACTTAGTCACACCAGCAGTAATAATGTCTTTAGAATGACTTTAAACACCTCTGCATTTGTTGAAATTTCTCTCCAGCCCGCATTAATGTGCAATATGTCTGTAATCTCTGATACTGCATTCTTTACTGTGGAATCAAGTCACCACACGGCCTGATATGTGAACATACACACACCCATGTGGAAGACAAGTGATGTTTTGTCCAGTTCCGTAGATCTGTGAGACAGGAAAGAAGCTGACTGTGGCATGGCAGGTACTTGAATTTAAGGTTCCCAGGACTTAAGCTGGTACTCTCCAGTATCTTTCTTCTCTTGCCAGTATAAAGGAACATGTGCATACTGTTTATTCTCAAAGGCCAGTTTTCACAGAATCACAGAATTGCCTTGATTGGAAATGGATCATCGAGTCCAACCATTAACCTCACACTGACAAGTCCCCGACTAACCCATGTCCCTCAGCATTGTGTCTACATGACTCTTCAATCCCTCCAGGGATGGGGACTCCACCACTGCCCTGGGCAACCCCTTCCAATGCCTGAGAACCCTTTCAGCAAAGAAATTCTTCCTCACATCCAAACTCAACTGCCCTTGTTCCTCTTGTTCTGTCACCTGTTCCTTGGTCAAACAGACCAACCCCCACCTCTCTCCACCCTCCTTTCAGGGAGTTGTAGACAGCAATTAGGTCTCCCCTCAGCCTCCTTTTCTCCAGACTAAACAACTCCAGCTCCCTCAGTCGCTCCTCATCACACTTGTGCTCCAGACCCTTCCCCAGCTCCGTTGCCCTTCTCTGGACACGCTCCAGCACCTCCATGTCCTTCTTGGAGTGAGGGACCCAAAACTGAACCCAGCACTTGAGGTGCAGCCTCACCAGTGCCCAGTACAACTTCTCTGGTCCTGCTGATCACATTATTCCTCTTTTGTGGGAGGAGAGCTGAAAGCAAAGATCAGTTTCTGTAAGTTCTCTGCTGTCCATGAGGGGAGCAGCTCAGAGCAGGAGTCTGAACTTCAGAGGTTGTTTTCCATTTTCCTCTTTAAGAACAGTCCCCCTGCTGAAGCTCATGCATCTGAAAGCAAGAAAATGTGTTCAGCAGAATAAAACACACAAAACAGAAAAATACATTTCAGGTGTTCATTGTGCTTCTCTTTCATGTTCCTGTTTTTGGTTAATGTGATTAGGAGAGAGAGAGAAGGGAGGGCTCCAAAGCTGAGATTACTCATGAAAAGTGAAGCAGCACATGAGGTTTCAGAGGAGGTGTTTGGAGAAGGAAGGTGCCTGAAATATGTGAATCACAGGATCATAAAATGGTTTGGGTTGGAAGGGACATTAAAGATCATCCAGTTCCAATCCCCCTGCCATCAGCAGGGACACCTTCCACTAGACCAGGTTGCTCAAAGCCTCATCCAGCCTGGCCTTAAACACTTCCAGGGAGGGGGCATCCACAACTTCCCTGGGCAACCTGTTCCAGTGTCTGACCACCCTCACAGTGAAGAATTCCTTCCTAATATCTCATCTAAACCTCCCCTCTTCCAGTTTAAAGCCATTTCCCCTTGTTCTGTCGCTCCCCAGCTTTCCTGGAGCCCCTTCAGGTACTGGGAGGACACTAGAAGGTCTCCCCGGAGCCTTCTCTTCTCCAGGCTGAACAGCCCCAACTCTCTCAGCCTGTCCTCATAGGAGAGGTGCTCCAGCCCTCGGATCATCCTGGTGGCCTCCTCTGGACTCATTCCAGTATGTCCCTGTCTTCCTTGTGTTGGTGGCCCCAGAACTGGATGCAGCACTGCAGGTGGGGCCTTACAAGAGCAGAGTAGAGGGGAAGAATCCCCTCCCTCGACCTGCTGGCCACGCTTCTCTTGATGCGGCCCAGGATATTGTTGGCTTGGTTACATACATAACTCCAGAAATACGTAAAATGTTGTCAGTTGCTGTAGGACATGAAGGGGTTTGGGAGAAGTGTTTAACTTTATCTCAAAGATCTTGCATGTTAAGAAATAATTAGAATGTTTTTGTGATCTTGTGATGTCAGTGATGTGCAAAAGGGAATTGATTGCATATGTCACCTGTATTCTCCTGAGCACATTTCAATTTAAGGCATAAAATTGTCTTGCTGACTTGAATTCTGCCACCTTCCTGTATGCAATGGATCTGCCATTATTTCCTAGCCTATACTATGATGTAACCTCTCTGTGTGGTTTTCTGCTCCAGCCATGAGTAGGTAAAAGTGAATCTGTGTTTCTCCATGGCATGGAGTGTGTAGGTAGTGTTACCACTTAGGCAGTGGTGTGGAGAACATTTCAACACAAATTAGTAACTGTGTTGGTAGCAGGGAAGGGAGGCGAGGGAGTAAATGGCAAAAAGATGGATTAATTTTGCACATAGAGTTTAAGGAGTTTTTAATTACAACTATGTACAAAGTTTGATCTTGCCAAATATCAGTTTGGATCGAGTTTACTAGTTTTGGAGAGAAATGTCACGTGAATGCTTGTTTTTGGAAAAGCTGCTACTAAGGTTTTTACCCAGCAGCACCTTGCCCCTAATCCACTGAAACACGGCTCATTCTGCCTTATCTGCCACCAACACGCCACGGCAGCTGCTGATCTGGGTAGGAGTCCTTTCTACCAAGTTAGATACATCCAGCAAGTCCTGGCCTTTCTCCTTCCCTCCCCATCAGTGGCAGGATTCTTTTTTTAAAGGGAGATGGAGAGGTAAAAGCACAATTCTGCAATTCGTTGATGTTTGAAGTTTCTTCTCAGTTGTAACATTCGGCAAGTGAAATCTCCTTCTACTAAATATATTAAAATTAAACTTCCTTTCTTTTGCAACCACATAGCAAATGTTCCTGATCTCAAGTGTGCCACAAAGAATTGGAACCTTATATTAAGTAACACTAAGAGATGGTTAAAACCAAGTAACAGAACAGCACTGCAGTAAGTTCTAGTGATGCATCAGCTAAGTGCTTCCTGACAGAAATTTTCAGCGTGTTTAAATAAAGCACAAATACTGGATAACAAAACAAAGCAAATAAGAGTTACGCATAAGAATACAGAATAAGAAATACAAATAAAATAAGAATAAAGAACTACTGCACAAATACATAAGAAATAATACAAATATTATCAAATACATCAGAATAGAGAATTACCATGAAAGCTTTATCTGTGACAAGCAATGCAGGAGTTACTATATCCAGTTTAACATACTTGGAGCATTTTTCTCGCAAGATTTTCAATAAAAACTAGATTTAGATTAAATTACCATTCAACCAATGCTGGAGGTTTATGCACTGATGTAAAGAAACATTAACTGTTTTGTTTACGTGGTAAAGGACTTGGGTGTGTAGCCCTGGAGCTTTCTCATAATTGTAAATGTCTAATTTTTTTAGTTTGCTTTGTACTACACTACTAAACTTTAATTTGCAGGCTAGAAATCAACTGGAAACAGGTCAGATACAGTAATTGACAGTTGTGCTGAAGATGATGATACTAATTAGTGTTACTGCTAGATTAGTCTGGTCTCGTTGTAACCTGTGTCTGCAAATCGGTGTCACTTTTCAATGCATATATATGTTCTTAACAGAATTAAATGTGGCTTCTTCTGGGTTGGGACGTGTTTTTCATGAACAAGGGATGATCCAAGGTTTTAACAGAACTGTTGCTCTCTAAAAATGTTCTAAACAACTGTTTGATGCTAGAAAGGCCTCTAAAATTTCTGCAGTACTTGTAAACGTTAAGAAATTGAGTACAAAAAAAAGAATGCTATTTAAAATGACTTGTGTTTCAACAAACTCACAAATCAGCTGCGCGCTTTAGTTTGGCTTCTCATCTTGGGAGGATAAGGCAACTATTTCTGAACAATTTTAGATTCCTCTGCTGAGATTGTGTAGGGGACTTTTTCTGATACAGATTATCAACCTTCTTTTGTCTGATGTAATCTCTTTAAAAGTTTGTGCAGACAATTGTAATATGTAACTTTAATATGTTAGAAGTTAAACGAGTATCAAAATCGCCAGCAGTTGATTCCAGTGGTTGCTAACCCACACAGAACTGGATATTTCATATTAAACTATTTTTTTCTTCTCTTTTCTTTTCTTAGGAGACGTTGATCCAGCAGCAAGTGTCATTTCATTAGGTCCTGTATCTCTGATGTTGTGGATAGTGGAGTCCTCCAGCGATTAAATGAGAGCAGTGGACACATCTCAGCATGTCAGTCTAGAGCGTTCAGAATCGAAACCTGGGACAGGCTGGGGCCGTGGGGCAGAACCAACAGCCTCCCCTCTTCTCCCCCAAACCCACGCAGAACAAGTGGAAGCTTCCAGTCATGGCCTACAAAAAAAAAAAACAAAGGGGCAAAAAAACCCAAAAAAAAGCTTTTTGTTACGGGAACCGCCGCGTTGAGGGTTAATTTTCTCATAAGAGCAGAAGTACATGGATGAGATGGTTAACTCAACCAGTGAGCAACTCTGTGGAAACAAGGATCAACCTGAAGTTCAGATGGATTACACTGGAACGGAAAAGGTCTCTGACAGCTCAGTATGTGGGAGAAACAAGTTCTAAATTTGATGGAAGTTACGTTATCTCTGAATCGAGCACTTTGTGTTGGAAGGATATTTTCTGGGGGCTTGAAAATCTACAGTAGAAAAATGTAGAGCAAATGGTGAAATCTAAAAGAAAAACCCTGACAAGTAGGAAAACTTCTTATCAAACACTCCTCAGCAAGAAAGTTTGTTGGTTAAGGAATCGCCTTTTGCTGCCAGAGGAGCAAGAAAGAGGGAGTGGGGAATGGGGAGGGGTGAAAAACGTAAGAGCCAAGGAGGTGAAATGTCTGTTAAGGTTTAAAACAGAATGTGAAGTTAACAGGGGGTGTTGACTCGTGCTGCTTGGAACAGCCTGACACCAGCCAAAGGACAGGGATATAGTTGAGCCCATTGTATGTATCATCGAAAACCAAAATGTGCCAGTCAGCATAACAGGAGGATGTCAAGGAGTGGATCCAAATATTTTGTTGATCTTCATGGGTTGATAAGCCTCTGTGTCTATTGAAACAAACAAACAAAAGTTTTAAAAAAGAAAAAAAAAAAAGATTTAAGTCTGGAAACAAGTAGAATTTTTATTTTTTTTCTAAGTAGAAATGAGGTTTCTTGGTCTGTTTCTGACAATCCGTTATTTATTAGCATAGTTTTTTGTTTGCTTTCAGGTAGAGGTAGTTAACTGAGTTAAAGAGCTCATCTGTATGTTACTACTAATTCTTTTTTCTAGCTCTTTTAAAAATCCTTTTTACCACTGTTTTTGGTTTCTGCATGTAGGAAGAGAGACTTGTAAAATTGTAACATTTCATACAGAAATGCCGCCCGATCTTCACCAGCTTCAGAAATCTGACCTTTGCCAATGCTGCAATAAAGTGTTGTAATTTAGAATTGGTGTCTGTCTCTTTCCATTCACTTTGTTCTTACGGAATGATGTTTTGAAGAGTTTGTGGTGTATGGTGGGGCTGTAGCTTGGACAGTGCAATGTAAAAATAAATGGCATTTTACCAGAGCAGGAGGATTCCTGCCCCAAGAAACATCACCCTTAGTAAATGCAAGGTTTTCTTACTGTTTAGCAAGGAGTTGTGAAGCAGAGATCATGTCACTTGACATAAGGTGACGTATTAAATTTAACCTGAATTAAATTGGATTTGGCTAAATTAATAATAGTGGAGTTCTCTCTCATGGCTCATTGCATTGACATCTCAGTTTGTGTGCTGAAGTTTGAAAGGGTGAAACGCTGTGGTGGAGCATACGTGGATCAACCCCAGAGAGGAGGAGAACTCCTCTTGGTGATAATTTGCTTGAAAACATCAGTGAAATTGTGGCCAAATAGTGTTTCTGTTGTTGTTTTCACCAGGCAGTCCTGAAATAAAGACAGCAGTCTTCTGCTTTGGCTAGTTACTGTTAGGTCAGGCACTTACAGGGAATTTTAAAGTGCATAAGCTTGCCAGTGAAGCTTTGGAGGGAAGTCAAGGTTCTTAAAATAGACCTGCGTAGAGTTCTGTTATTTAATCACAGAATTGAACATTGACAGTGGAAAACCTGCAAGTGCAGCCTTAGGTCTGCTTCTTCCCTGCACGTGCTGTTCCTGCAGTCGGGGACTGAGAAGTGCTGGAATCCTCAGAGCACGTTTTCCCCGAGGACCTCACTGGCCAGGTTGGTGATGGACAACTTCTAGTTTGCAGAGCACAGACTGAAGTTTTTATAACATCACCCGTAAATGTGTTTCTCTATTTCTGGCAGATCTCATGTTGTGAGGAGGAGAGTATCCTGAATGTGTGTGTGCACCCAAAAGCCCCACCTGCTCACAGCAGTGTCCAGGTACCGCCGCCTCTGAGCCCAGAGAAGGTACTTTCCATGGCGTGGCTGTGGGACGCGCGTGCCCTGTAAGGAGCAGCACCTTGTAGGAAGACCAGATCTTTGTTTCAAGTCTCCTGTGATTCTTCTCATACCAATTTTTTCCACACAAAATTTATTAATCACATTTGTAACTTGGAGCTCCTCCAGGAATGTCTTCTACAGCAATATGACTGTGTCCATTGATCAAATCTATTTTCCACTTCCCTGCTAAAAATTCCTAATAGCAAATTAAGCATCTAATTATGGTTCAAACTAAAGTCAGCTTCCTATTTTCAACATGCTGCTTAGTTTCAAAGGCACTTAATTTATCCAAATTGAATAACTGCATAAAAATAAATTGTGAATTCACATTAGCTTGATTTTCTATCTGTCAGTCTAATGCCTTGGATGGAATTTGAACCAGTGGAAATATCTTCATAGTTATTTGTTGAAAATAGTTTGGGGTCTTCCCATGATTCTGGGAGGCACTTCCTCTGTCTTCCTTTAAACAATATGGAATTAGAAGGGTCAGGTGAGCAGCCTGGTTTTGATACAGGAACAGGGGAATAACCCATATTTTGGTCAGTGCTTGTCTGTTGTCTATTAATATTGATGCTTTATTGAGATCACAGGATGTTTAATTAATTAAATTATCATAGAATCATAGAATGGTTTGGGTGGGAAGGGACCTTAAAGATTATCCAGTTCCAACCCCCCTGCCATCAGCAGGGACCCCTTCCACTAGACCAGGTTGCTCAAAGCCTCATCCAACCTGGCCTTGAACACTTCCAGGGAGGAGCATCCACAGCTTCTCTGGGCAACCTGTTCCAGTGTCTTACCACCCTCACAGTGAAGAACTTCTTCCTAATGTCTCATCTAAATCTCCCCTCTTCCAGTCTGAAGTCATCACCCCTTGTTCTGTCACTACCTGCCCTTGTCCAAAGTCCCTCTCCAGCTTTCTTGTAGGCCCCCTTCTCTCCTTCTCTACTGTCATTGCTGCTCTTTCCTACAGTACAGTGACCTGCAGATGTGACAGGTCACTGGGGAAATCATGCCAAATCCAAGCTGTGGCATCGTTTGGTGGGAGAAAAGATGTTCCCCAGGAGCATTTCTGAAGAGATGCCATTCAAAGGCGCTCTTGCAAAGAGGATTTCTAAAGCAGGTTCCTGAATGTCCATGGGAATAGTTAAATCTGGAAAAATGTACGTAGATGAAGGAGAAATTGTTTCATGTCCTCGATTGCGTAAAAGATTTCTGTTATCTTATCGTCCTCTGGAAAGAATTTGGACTCAAGTCAGGTCCAGGCATTTGAAGTTGTGTCTTCACCGATATGAGGCTCATTTTGCTGGCTTGCTGACAGCCAGAAAATGTGTTGTGTGATTGTACTCAACCATTTTTTTGTCTCTGTTTTCAATGGTAACGTCTCTTCCTGCGTCTCTCCAGCACCTAAATCTCAAGGCAGGGACTGGGGGAATGAAGTCCCTCTTATTGTACCTCATAGACACCTAAGTCTATGAGACGCAATGAGAGGCACCCTACAGCATCCCGGAGGCTGGAGCACCTCTCCTATGAGGACAGGCTGAGAGAGTTGGGGCTGTTCAGCCTGGAGAAGAGAAGGCTCCGGGGAGACCTTATAGCGGCCTCCCAGTACCTGAAGGAAGCTTTTAAGAAAGATGGAGAGAGACTTTTTACCAGGACCTGTAGTGACAGGACAAGGGACAACAGTTTTAAACTGAAAGAAGGTAGTTTTAGATTGGACATAAGGAAGAAATTATTTATGATGAGAGTAGTGAGACACTGGAACAGGTTGCCCAAAGAAGTTGTGGCTGCACCACCATTGGAAGTGTTCAAGGCCGGGTTGGATGAGGCTTTGAGCAACCTGGTCTAGTGCAAGATGTCCCTGCCCACGACAGGGATGAGCTTCAATGGTCCTTTCCAACCCAAGCCCTTCTGTGACTCCATGATTTATGGCACATCACTTGAAAGCCCATTGGAGCTGAGCTGCTGTGTTGGTCCTTGCTGCGGGATGGAGCCGAGGTGGCTGGGAAGCTCCACAAGCAGAGAGTGCTGGGTTCACAGGGGATGTCGGTGCTCCCGGGCAACACCTTGAACTCCAGCTGGTGGCATTGACCTTCTTTCTCTACCCTGCAGTGTTGTAATGTGATAGAATTGGACCAGCTGTCCTCATAGACATGCAGTTGTGTGTGTGTGAGTTGGCTCTTATCTACAGATTCAAGAATAATCTGTGTAGGGATTTTTTATATATGTATATAAAATATACTTGCCCCCACCCTTGCCCCTCCCTGGAAGTGTACAAGTCCAGGTTGGATGAGTCTTTGAGCAACCTGGTCTAGTGGAAGGTGACCCTGCTCATGGCAGGGGGGTGGGACTAGAAGGT
>NW_010287711.1:74403-76476 GCF_000700745.2 Antrostomus carolinensis
AGGAATTGCTGACTTTTCAGCCTCGTTATAATTTTATTAACTTTCTAGCCCTTCGTGCTCTTTCTGTTACGGAGATAAAACCATTCTCTACACACAGGGCAGTGCACATACCTTGCAGCTCACCTGCATAATGTAATTTTATTTCTCTCAAGGCTTAGGAAGCCCCCTCTGGATTGTGGAGATTGCCTGATTTGCTCATCTTTTCAGGCTGGTTTTTTTTCATTTGCCCTTCCCAGGGAAGCAGTAATTGTGTGCTTGGCGGGGCAGCGCGGCGAGAGCGGTGAGGAGCGGCCGTGTCGGGCTCCAGCAGTTTGCTGAGGCAGCCTTCTCTGTGCTCTGCATAGAAACGCCTTTGACTTCAGTACCTGCAGGGCTGCTGAAAAATGCTGACCTGGGGAAATAACCCAGGATGGGCTTTTGGCAGCTCAGTTTTTGGCAGTGTGGCTTTTCCCAGCCTGTCCAGCTGATGGGCATCAGCACCGACTCCGAGCCCCAGCAGGGTCGCTGAGCCGCTGTCCTACGCGCTCGTTATCAGAGCGGTCATTGCACTTTTCTGTCGGGAGGTGCAGCTGAAGGTAGATAAATGAAAATAACCAAGTAAACAAACTTGCTCGTTACCATCGTCCCCAAAAAGTTGTGCTGTAGCATTAAGACCACATATCCCAGCCAGCTAAGTGAGTATTTTAAAAATAAATACACCAATAACGAGCCTACTGTTACTCCCTGACAAATTTTTTTTTTTCCTATTTTTTCTTATTTTTTTCCCCATTTCTTTTGAGCTTCATCACTACTTTTTTCCACACCAAGGTTTTTCCTCAGCTGGGTGCCACTCTCCTCTGCTGAAGATGCTCGTCTGAGACAACACTTCCCTGTCTCTTCTCAGAACTCAACTATAAATAGGGGTTTTTTTCCAACCACTCCAAGTGTACAGGGAGTAGGAAACTATTTGGGCAAGAATCAAGTGAGTAAATGTCAAAACATTTACTTGTATTGTTTGAATTATAAACTTTGCTTTTAAGTTATCATTGTCAGGGTATGATTGTGCCATTAAAACACTTGGTGTTTATCTTCGTTGTTAGAACAACAAACAGTATTTTGCTGAAAGGACTCCTTCCTTCCTTCCTTCTCTCCATTGCCTGGATCCAAGACATCAGGCAAATTAAAAAAAAATAAATGGTTGAGACACTTAAAAAGGAGGAAGAAATTTAGATTTTGCTGATGTTTATTTGTTCTTTGACACTTACCTGCAGAAAAAAAGTTTCTGTTGTGCATGGAATAAAGGGGAGTGACCTTTTCTGCTGGAAACAAGTCATGGTTAACAGCCCAAGAGCTTGAAAATTTGGTCTTGTTTACCCCTGAATTTTTATTTTGCAACTTTTGGGTTGTACCTCAGGGGTGTCTTGGTAAAGACGCCCCATCACACTCTCATTCATGTGTTCCACAGCTGTAAGGCTCAGGAGTAGGACCTGGGAAGCGATTTTGGATGCTGGTGATGCTCTTTTCCACATCCCTGGGCAAACCTTTTAGCTACAACACAGCTGTTGGCATCATTTGTGTAGCTTTTGGAGTCTCTGTAGTTTTGTTGCAATCCCACATCTATTCCTTGTAATCCTGACAGTGGCATTTTGTAGGTAGATCGAGACGAGCATCACTGCTGCCCTGCAAGCCCCAGCACTTCACAGGTGTGACCCACCTCCCTCTGCTGCAGCCTGGGCAGCTGGACTGATGTAGCCCTGGAGTTGTCAGCACAATGAGAAAGCCAACGGGTGTCTATGTTTTGAGTCAGGCAGGTACCTCACTGTGTGCTCTGCTCCATCCATTTCATGTAAGTTACTGAAATTTTGGGGAAAATACTAACTTTGAGTTTATCTACGTGGTATGAAGACCTTGGGGCTACATTTGTTCCTGAGAAATACCACCACTGCCCTGCTCCTGGTAAATTATCCAATACATTAAGGCTGGTTTGGATCTAGAATATCCCTGAGGGCAACAACTTGGGGGTGCTGGTGGACGAGAAGCTCAACAGCAGCTGGCAATGTGCGCTCGCAGCCCAAAGGCCAATAACCATGTCCT
>NW_010287712.1:0-13125 GCF_000700745.2 Antrostomus carolinensis
TTATTATTATTATTATTATTATTATTAGTTTGAGCAAGAAGACATGTAAAAGAAGTTTCCTACAGGACACAATGTAGAAAATGGTGAAAGCACACTTGGACCCAGCAGTAGTTGTCTGTCATGACTGAACTAGGCAACCAAAAAGACACAGGACAAACAAACACTTGGAGAAGCCAGGGAGGCAAAAATATAGAGCTAAGAGGTCCTCAGTGACTGAAAGCAAATTTCTCTTCATGGAAAATGAATCCCATGCCATAGATTAAAAAGTAAAACTCAGCATTTAACTGCCTTAGTTTCTTTATCTGTAAGCTTGGAGAAAATTTTTCTGCCCTCATAAAATATATCTGTCAAAATTTTCAAAGGATGTTGACAAGAGGAAGGTATCTAGCTATCCATTGTCTGAAAACACGACACTCAATTCAGTTTAAATGAGTGTTTTGCTAGTGAAAGGGCCTTCCTCATCCATTTTATGTAGATATCCATTCCTGTGAACTGGCTGTCCACAGTTTGCCAGAAAACTAACCACTTTTCTGGTAGGACAGTTTTAAATCAGATCAATAAGCAGACTTGACCTGTCCTGCAGATCCAGACACCAGAGAGGCAGTGGAGAATGTCTGCTCCAGAGGCTGACAACAACTAAACCAGATTAAATGTAACACATAACAACACTCTGAGAAATCACAGCAATAAGGCAAGTCAAATTTTATGTCCAAGCCTTGTCTACTCTGCTTAAAGGTAACATGCCTTTACAGAGTTTATAGGCATACAAGTGTTCAGTAAAAATAACATTTTCCACCTATAGGGAAATTTATTTGTATAATTCCTGTTTAAAGTTATGGAAGGTGTATGGAACTGCAGCTGCCTTTTTATCACCTCAAGGTTAGTTCAGGATTGACCAGCAGAGTGGAATTTATTACTGCAGTAGGAAAACAAAAGAAAAATGTAAAAGATACCACTCAAAGAAGCACGATGACCATGTACAAGACACAAATATTAAAGGATTTCAGGTAATATTTAACTAGAAGGACAACAAACATCTGCACAAATATCTGGAGGCACATATATACACTCTGTTCAGAACAGTTGTCTCACTGCTCCAAATTCAAACTCAGTGAGACAAAGACTTGGGTGCGGAGAACACAGAAAGACCACATTGGACATGTGCAGGCCACTACAACACTCTAAAAAGGCACTTCAGACAAGTAATCCTGAAAGAGTTTAATGAATTCAAGGGCAAACTTTCACACTTGTTTAAATGAAGAGTGGAGACGGAGAAAAGTTCCATTTTCTTTCCCTGCACTACTCCAAACATTTAATTTCTAGTTTGCTGCAATTCAAAACTGGAAAAGGCTACTGTCATTACAAATTACCCTACAGTAAAATCTCTGAGTCTCCAGTGCATCACATAATCATGCTTCTGGTGAGCTAACACCAACCTCTGCTCCTACTTTAAGAGGCTGACGAAGCCCTATCTTCATCTGAAAAAAGAAATTTAGAAATGCATTTGGTAAATGGGATATCCAGTAACTGATCTAGTCACTTGTACAAGCAAGTAATGAAGAGAGAGGGACAGAGCATGCAGAGGGAATCACCTGCTGCCTGGGATACGGTGGAGAGGAAGGTGGAGTGGAAGAAGAAAGCATGATCACTTTTTTGGGGCAGGTCCGACAACGTTCCTTACTCCTCAGCTTTTTTTTAAAAACAGAAAAAGGAAAAAAAAAAATCATAATAATGGTAGAAAAGAGATAACATTACCATTGACTTTGGTGAGACAGGTCAGAGCACATGATCCTAAGCTCACTTCTCTCACAAATGACCTAAAGCCACATTTTATCTGAAGCTGAAAGCTTGAGGTTTTTCACCCATCAGCACACAATCCCACATCCCTTTGACGGATATTTCTAAGGGTGGCCAATATGTACTTACACCAACCATCAGTTGAGTTTCTGACTCAAGGTCTTACCATCAGTAAAAGGTACCACTTGGAATTCTCCATAACCCAGCTGGACTGCTCTCTTTGTTTCATGAAAAACCCACTTATTGCTGTGCCTTGCAGCGTTACCATCCCACTGACCTCATTACTGTTGCTTGCAGTTCATTAGCGATACAACTCAAGTCACAGTGTTCAGTTCTCAGCTTCAGATCCCTTCTCTTTAACTTACAGATATTAAACCATCTCAGGCAAATTAAACTGTACTCCAACATTCTACGACAACAGAAATACAGCTGGTTTACAGCTAACATGCAGACGTAGTGAACAGTCTGAATATTCCACAATGCACATACCTGTCTTCATTTTACTATGCCAGAAAACATGCTTTTCTAGTTCTGCACCTCCCTACTATGTGCAGCCTTTTCTCCACCACTTTTTAATTATTAATGTAGCTTCTGCCTGATTTTCCTTTTGAGTTCTCACCAGAGCATATCTGGAAATGGTTGCACTGAGAAAAAAAAATAATGCTATGTATACAAAGCTACTGCTAGACAGCCTCCAAGGAAAAAGCATGATGTTTAAAGATATTACAGGTTTTCTTCACTGCCCTTACAGCTGAGCTGGCACTAACATCTGCTTAAGTGTTGTCTGCCCTTTAAAAAAAAAATCATCAACTCCTCTAATTCAAACAGATGCTACAAGCAGCTTAAGCTAAAGCACATGACATTGCACTAAAGTGGATGAGGAACATTTATATATGCTGTTTCAAAAGGCTCAGCTGTGAAGTCACTAATTTCTAGCTGAAAGGGTAATAACATTTCCAACCACTACAGCTGCTCAGGGACTTTCATCTGACCATGGGCTGAGTTTGCATTTCAAATTTCAACATCTTCACAAACTCGTATGTTGTTCCATGGCAGATCTCAGAACATGACACTGTACAGGTATATGAAGTATCTGTTCAGTCCTCTGGTAGGAGGCATTGCTGAGCATGCAAAGACAAAAGTGACTATAGGAAAGAGGAAAGATATATCAACATATTTCAATAAGAAATTAAGTAGGAAAAACAATATTGGCAGAAATCATTGGTGTTGTAAGTTAAGATTTCAGCTCCTGCTGACTGTGGTCAACTCAGTTGTTGTGTATCTTAAAAACCACAGTTCCAACAGAATTACTGCAAAGAGTTTGTACTGCTGCACCTTCACCACGCTTCAGAGGATCACCTCAAAAGAACAAGCATCAGACCTCCAGAGGCAGGAGAGGTTTGCACCAAAAGACATGTGATCTCCATCTCACAAGCATCTTTGCACACATCAGTGATTTAAGCTTATGTATTACACACATACCTTGTTGCTGTCAGGAGACCTATGAAACTATAGCAGAAAACTGCTGAAGGCTGTAAGCTGAGAGTCTGGAAAGCCAGGACAAAATTAAGATTAAAAGGTTCGTCTCCCATACCATACCCAAAGAGTCAGATCCTCTTCTGGATAGACCACATGGCTTTTCAATGGCATCATGATCCCTGATAAGATGCTCTTTCCCAAAAGCATCCAAAATGACTTGGAAAGCAATAAAACACACCATGGAAAGTGTTTTTATGCATGTAGGCCTTCATTTGAGGAGATTAACCACCACACCGTGAAACACAATCCATCTTTTTAGGAGATATTACCACCACATAAAAAAAATGAGACACATTTCCACTGTGCACGTACACTTAACAGTATCTTTACTACTGCTCTTTACTACTAGCTGCTGCTGAGGCGCCCATAGTAGCATGAACCCAGTTCTGACAACACAGATCAACTTTCACAACCTGTAGCTCAATAAAGCAAACTTTGTAATCCAGTTCATGAGGAAAATGCAGGCCACACAGAATGCTGCGAGCAGCAGATGGGTGAGGTTTTTAAACCTGCTTGATCTTTTGAAGGTTTTCCCTTTCCAAGAGAAACAGCATTAAAGGTCTTCTGATGGAAGTAAGAACTGTTTCGGAACAGATTCTGCCCAGATTTAATTCTTGCTAGGAATCCTGCCTTAGCAAGTCCATCTGACAGATACTGTCAGGCAATAACCCAAGGAAGATCTAAAATTTAGTTTAAAACTGGGGGTCCAACCCAGACCACATCCTTTGCAACTGCGTGGTTCATGCCTTGCAATCACTCCTACTGCTTTGCACGCAATTTCCAAGACACAGGACCAAACCTATCAAACACAAGACACAAAACTTTCCTTCTATAGACCCCTGAGGACCTCAACTTAATTCTGTCTACTGGCAAGAACATTAGACAACTTGTGGTTGCCCTGAATGACACGTCACCACTTTGCCCCCTTAGGAACTGCTTTGCTCCTCTTCAAAGGACTCTTCAATAGAGGGGACTCACTATGTGACATATACAGTCACTGCCAGTTTCTGCTCATCAACTCTGACACCTATGCCAAACCAGACATCCCTTTCCCACAGCTTCACGAACAGCTCTTTCCATCCTCCCTAAAGAGCTTGTCAGGAGCAATGCAAATCCTTTAGAGGATCACCAGTAGCACGGACTGGTACCCTACACCAACTCCACTGCTGGCAATCTGCAGTCCCAGGAACAGTTGTGTACCCAGTGTGCCCGGTGTCACAGCAGAAAGTTGTTTCAGTGCCACAGTAACACAGTCGCACAGCTTTCAGATTCCACATGCCTCAGCAACCAGAATTAGGAACCTCAGCAGTCAGCTGAAGCACTGCTTCAGCAACAGCTTCCTGCAGGATGGATTTCTGTGTAAGCTTGGTAAAGCTGGCTGCTTGGCTCAGTGGATGGCTTCCTGCCTCAGCTGAGTTGCCCCAAGGGCAGTTGAGACTGGATCCAAGGAGGAATTTCTTTGCTGCAAGGGTTCTGAGGCATTGGAAGGGGTTGCCCAGGGCAGTGGTGGAGTCCCCATCCCTGGAGGGATTGAAGAGTGGTGTAGACACAGTGCTGAGGGACATGGGTTAGTCGGGGACTTGTCAGTGTTGGGTTCATGATTGGACTCCATGATCTTAAAGGCCTTTTCCAATCGAGGCCATTCTGTGATCTCTGATCAGTCAAGAATAAATTATTCTATATACTCCCATAGCTTCTGAATGAAGACAAGTGATGTTCTTCATTTCCCCAGGCAAGTAATAAAGAACCTTTGGAATAGGGACTGTTTCAATTGTTTCTTTGATCCTACTGTATCCTGCAGATTTTGCATCCTTGAGACCCAGTTTGTTTTATTCTTCTCCATTTCAACTGTACTGCAAAAGTATTGCAAAAATCCAGCATGAAACCTGAACCCAAGAACCAACCATCTTCCATTGATGCAGTAAAGCCTAGCAAGGAAAGATCATCTCCAGCTGTAATCTTCTCATCCACACAAGGCAACCAGTGTCAGTGCTGACTAAAACAATGTAAGTCCTCTGAAAGTACAATTGTTATAGATTTTTCAAAGATCTGCCCTTTGTTGCTGCCTATAAGGAGATGCTAAAAATCTTGAGGGAGACCAGAGAGATTTTTTTCCTGCCCGCTTTTTTTTTTTAAACCATGTAGTGCAAGAAAAAACAAAAGAACAACAACAAACTGCTCTCTGGTGAGGAGAAAATCCTCATCATAAAAGCAGAAAACACAAGTTTATCCTTTTTTTTTTTTGATCAATTACAAAAGGATGACAATAAGAACTTATTGTTCTTATTGTTTTTGTTATTGATTGACAATAAATCAATTACTATTGACTTACTGTCAACTTAATATGTTTCACTGTAAAGGCTTAATTATAAAGCTTTCATGAAGTTTCAATAGCAGGTTAAAAATCAAATCTGAAGGCTGCATGCAGGGATGTGATCTTCTCCAAGTGCTAAAACAGAAATCTTCATCCTTCTGAACTGAGATAAACTGGACCACACTGGTTGTGTTCCTTTTTTAGTGGGGCAACATAAGCAGCGCTCATCAATTAACTTAATATTATAGAGCTGTATTACGTGCTTCTGCATCAGGTCTTTGGGTTCTCTCCACCTACCAAGAAAGTATTCTTAAAAAATTAAATTTGCCTTAATCACAATTGATGTGTATCCACTTGAAAGTGCTCACCAGTCTATAAAGAAGATTTTGATGACGTTATGTAGATGAAGAACATCTGAGTCAGGAAACCTAAACTTAAACGTTGATATATTTTGACGAATGTCTTCACAGTCCTACTGACAACAATTCCCCTGGTTTAGGTCTTCTTTCTTGTAGAGCAATCTTCTACATCATGGCATTGCTCATGATACAAAGCATGAACTGTGCTGAATGCCTTGAAGTTCACCTTGAATCCATAAACATGGAGCACAGTGAATTTCCAAACTAGCGTCATCTTCTTCCTCTTGACTCCAAAGTATGCACTGATTAAACTGCAACCAGGAAGAAGCAGATGTTTCTCCAAATTATGGATGCCAGCAAAATGTACCTCAGCATTCCAAGAAACATGAGGAAGCCGTTTGTGGAGGGAAGCAAGAAGAAGCCAGTGAGATCAGTATCCCTGACTGCCTGAAAAGATTGTCTGTCACAAGCCTCGCTTTTCAAAGTGCACTGCCAAAAACAAAGCCACCGGCAATGACACTGGGGCCAAAACACACGAGACAAGTTCACAGTTGGTACCTGCTGATTTTTCTGCTGTTGATCCCTATTTTGATCTGCTTTATGGCAGATAAATCTAAAATTGACTTAATTCACAGTAATACAGGAGCCTGTAATGCAATGACTGTGAGAAAGTGGCAAGGACATCTCCATTTGTCACAGAGAAAAGGAAACCGCAGTAAAGTCACCTGTAACTGCAGAACATGTAAAACTTCACATGTGAACAGCAAAATGGAAACAATTTTGTTATTCATACTAAGGAAGAGCTTTAATATCACAGCTGGTGTGACACCTTTAACCTCACTGGTTGTTGTAATTGCTTACATATTTTCAATTTTTTTCTAAAAGAAAAATCTAGAATTAATCCAAAGGATAAAAGATCTACACCAGGTTGCATCTGTAGGCAAGGGTTCTGCTCAAACATCCACAGAAACCCTGGGAAATTGAAACTACCATAAGAGGGCAGGGAAAATTTAACTAAGTCCTTTTGAAACATTAAAACATGCATCATTGCCAAAGGCAGATATTGATTTTATTTATTAAAAATTAAATTATTTAAAATATTGGACTCACACAAGGTGCTAGAAAAGGTGTGGTTTAAAAACAGGACAGTGATAGGTGATGTTTGGTGCAGGTAGTGGAATGTATTCAGAATCAGTTTCTTTACCTGTTTCCACTGGGGTATGGGAGCAAGACGGCCCTGCTCTCGTCTGCTGGATGGTTGGTTGTGAACACGTTCTTGATAAGGCAGGACAGGTTGCTGCATGCAGGTTGTAGGGGAATTGGGTTGGGATCAAGGAGGAAAGATAAAATAGTAAAGGAAACTCAAAGAAAGCCAAAGGAAGAGGATACAGAATAAGACAGACAAACATTTAAGAAAAAAAAAAATAGGGTAGGGGAGAATTCATTTAGCAAGTAAAATATAAAAAGGAAAAAAACATCCAAAAATGGGAAACTACTTATGTTTTTGGACTTTCCCTTTATTTTAATTTTCCTTCAAATCAGCCTGGTTATTCCAGTCAATATGTAGAGGATAAGGAAACATTTGATTGGTAAAGAGTGGGATCAGCATCACCGTTTGGAGGTTATGTTATACCAGTAACACTGGTGTGCAGTGTAGCACAGACATACTTGACCCAGCTGGGTCAGGTCCCACTCCCCATCTGGCCATGGCAGCACAGAGCTTGGCACAAGACTATGCAGCAGAGGAAGAACTCAGGCACTTCAACCATCCTGAGCCTTCTACTGCTGACACTGCACTGCTAGCAGGAGCTTGAAGTGACTCCATCCCAACTACCCTGCAGTTGCAGTAGTTCAGATACCATCCTGAGTTATCAGCAGGCATCAGGAAGCCACACACAAATATCCTGAGTGCAAAGAAACACTCAGGTATTTATCTGCTGCAACTTGCATGCACATACAAAACTTACTCACAGCTCATGAGAACAAACAGATATAACCTGGCATGAAAAAGTTCAAACCAGATTATCTGATTATTTATTTATAAATAAAATTTTTAAATAATAATAAAAATAATATGATTATTTATTTATAAATAATCTGTTTAATGAAATATCATTAAATGATAGTTCTTAAACATTAGAAATGGGATGTTCCTGGAAAGCTTTTCAACAGCAATAGCGGTTATAAAAGAAACCTAATTGCTGGCAAGATGTTTTTGAAAGAGTTTATGTAACATAATACAGGCAATAGAGTTTTATTAGGAGGTTCTTCTCTATCCCAAACTCCTAAATTTAAAATTTTTCCTCTTTTCAGTAAGCTTCACTCTTCCCTAGGAAAGTCTCTGAAGTAAAAGAGCACTGCTAGCATCCTGTCTAAAGGAATGCATGTTATTATTAATGATTTTCCTCCATAATTCCAAAATAAAGGGGTTTATTACCCATCTCCTACCTGTCTTCGTAAGCTTGAGGACTGCACTGGTGCATTCTCCTCAAACTTGGCCAGCAGCTGGGTTGCCATAGACTTGACTTTGTTCTGATTCCCAATGGCAGCATCAATTCTCCTCTCTGTCAGGGCACTCACCAGCGTGGGCCTTTCTTCTCTGTAGCTTCGTGGGACGTCCTCCTAGCAATCAGTGACACCAAAGTTTAACCAGATGCACCCAGATCACCTTTTCCTCTTACCTCTTTGTTGTGATAGGTTTCTAATACTGTAGAAAATAAATCTATTAGTCTGCACTTGAAAGCTCACATTTAAATTTCCTTTAGCATGTCATCAAAAGTTCTGTTAAACTTTACTTATCTTTTCAGCCTTCACAGAATCACAGACTGGTGGGGTTGGAAGAGACCTCAGGAGATCATCCAGTCCAAACCCCCTGCCAAAGCAGGTTCCCTCCACCAGGTTGCACAGGAACCTTATTTGATACACTTACCTACCAAAGAGACAACAGTTGAAACACTCCCATGAAGCCACTGACACAAAGCAAAGGCCTATCTTCAAACCTTTATAAACAACTCTGAGCACTAGATTTCTTCTCCCAAATAACAAGTGAAAGGACAAGAGGGAGCAGCGTTAAGTTGTGCCAGGGGAGGTTTAGAATCACACAGAATCAGAATCAGAGAATGATGGGGGTTGGAAGGGACCTCAGGAGATCATCTAGTCCAACCCTCCTGCCAAAATGTGTATTAAACAGTTTTGAATTCTGAATTCAAAGGCAAAGAGTAACTACACAAATTCTGCACTGTCCTGCCAAGATGAAGAGTTGGATATTAGGAAAAAATTCTTCACTGGAAGGGTTGTCAAATATTGGAACAGGTTGCCCAGGGAAGTGGTGGAGTCACCATCCCTGGAGATATTTAAAGGACGTGTAGATGTGGTGCTCAGGGACATGGTTTAGTGGTGAGCTTGGCAATGCTGGGTTGACAGTTGGACTAGATGATTGTAATGGTCTTTTCCAACCAAACTATTCTATGATTCTATGATTTTAATTGACTTGTACCCATTTAGCTATAAACATTTCAAGTGAAGGACTGCTTCATGGGGCACACTAGAAATGTATTCTCTTTGCACTAACCAAGGCTAAAGTTTAAATATGAATGAAAATTCTAACTATACTGCATGACTTTACTAAAGGAAAGTTTTATTCTTGGTGTCCTCATCAAATCAAAGTAAACTGCAGTAAAAACAGAATATGAGGGAACTGCAACATTTCATTTGTTGCATACTATTCTTTCATAAGCATCAGTAAAATATTTGCATTATAGCTATGTCAAAGTGCAACCTCTGAAGAATAATTCATTTTGATCTACAAAACAACACTAAAAACTTACATTAACTCTGTCTGAATATAGAAAATGAAAAGACTAAAGTGTGAACAAGGAACCTACTATGTGTTTCCCTCCCAGACACCTTCCTCACTGTAATACTTACATCCTCAGATTGGCTGGTTTTTCTCCTCTTTCCTGCACCATCCAGTTCCTTTTCTTTTTTGTCCTGAAAATGGAAGGAGGAGGGGAAAAAAAAACAAAGATAAGGTTTTTCACACCTTTCTGGCCCGAGATAAATGTCATCACTGCACGTGAATAAGCTTCGCAACACAACTTATTAATGCCATGGGCTCAGTCTCCATTTGTTTAAGAGGATTCTGACCTTCAAACTGGACACTCTTCAACACTTTCAACTAACTGGGACCTGAGCATCCCCTTATGTTGCAATAGAAATATAACCCCAAATCATACCACAAGGCGAGGATTTTAAGATTTAAATATACCACTAATTGAGAGGAAGTATTCTAGATTTAATTCTGCAGTTATAAATGTCATGGTCTTTCATAAACAGACAGCAGATAGACCCTTCCACATTTAGTACAACCTCCTTGGACAGCAGCCCAACAGCCACAGGTGTTACCAGGACTGTGGTACGGTTGGTTACCTTCGGAGTGCGTTTCCGAGAGATGCTTTGTCCCAGCTTACTGAGAAAAGAGATGGGTGATTTGGTACTGGCAATTAGGGCAGCTTTTTCTTCTGCATTCAGGTCCAGACTATCTGTTAACAAAAACAAGTAGGACAAGGAAATGCTGAGAATTTATGTCTGTGGTGTTATTATTAAACACACAACTGAAGGACTCACTGATTGGTTTTTTTTTTAACATAACACACTTTTTCTTAAATTCTCTGTACAAAATGATTGCAATGTCCAGAATGAATACCCTTCTCAGCTACTCTGCTTTTTCATTTTGCCAAAATTAATTCTCCTTTCAGGGTTTATAACCACCCAGAATAAATACTGTGTTTGTTTTCTCTATTGACTTTAATATTTAAAGAGTATAATGATCATCAGCATTCTTAACAAGTTGTGAAAATAATACCTGCAACATACTATATTTTTAAAAGGCTATTAAACACTATTTTTCTCAGCAGTAATAAAGAAACAGCTATAACAAAATGATTAATATTTAAAGGGAGGCCATATTGATTTGTGTTAAGCAATTACATCTTTCACTTCTAATCATAGAATCACAGACTGGTTTGGGTTGGAAGGGACCTTAAAGCTCATCCAGTTCCAACCCCCCTGCCAGCAGCAGGGACACCTTCCACTAGACCAGGTTGCTCAAAGCCTCATCCAACCTGGTCTTCAGCCCTTCCAGGGAGGAGCAGCCACAGCTTCTCTGGGCAACCTGGGCCAGTGTCTGACCACCCTCACAATGAAGAACTTCTTCCTAATATCTGATCTAAACCTCCCCTCTTTCAGCTTAAACCCATTTCCCCTTGTTTTGTCACTAACTGCCCTTAATCAAAGATCTTGCATTCCTCATTGGCCTGAAGTTACTCTCACCACTCATGGATGGTAAAGAGATATAAAACTTGGCCAGCATTTTGAAATTACCTACTAAACAAGGCAGCTCACATTAGCCAAGACAGATGAACCCCTAATAATAGCAAGACAGCAGAAAAGTTACCTAGTAGTGTTGAAGTGAGTTTAGAACTTTTGGGGACATTAGTTTGAGAACATATTTTGTATTAACTTATTTTTTTTCCTCTGGATGCTGCCAATATGGTTTTTATCAGCTCCAATAAGAAGTCAACTTTTGTAATGTAAATTTAGTTGTGGGACTGGTATGAGCTTACACAGAAGAAGCATGAACTGAAGCACACACATTCATCCTGAAGCTGAGAGACCTGCCCCAAACTCCTTACCGCTAGAGGGGATGGTGTCTTTGAACATCTCATAGAACTGCGTGAGGTACATCACCATCGACAGTTTATCTGGCTCTCCAACAGATGCCATTTCCTTTCCAGTCATAATGGGAGATATTCCAAACTCTTTTTCAGCTATGTCAAAGGCCAGCTGGTTATTCTTCTCCACGTTGTGCTCATCCAAAGAATCAAAGTCTCTGCAAATGGCAAAAAGACAGCATGCACTGGATCAAGTAGTCTTCTGAAAGAACTCAGGGATTAATCTCCTTTTCTCCTCCAAAATTTCTGCAATTTATTTGCCAGCAACCTTTTTATATTGCTACTTAATTATGGTGAACTTTGGCTCAAATGTGTTCCTTTTTCATTTTTTGCTCCTCCTCCAAACCCAGATTTTTCTTCTTAAAAACTTTATTATCCTCTGAAACGTATCTTCACTTCCTCCTTTGCTGGAAGACTGTGGTGATTTCTCCAAAATCTTTTTTGTCTGGGAACTAAATTAATCACTTTTGTCCTCTTTTTTTCTTGCCTGATCCACATTTAGTTCTACTGGCTTTTGCCAAAGCTTGTAGAGAGTTATACAAACTATTTTAAAAGCTCTTTGAACTCTCCACAAGCTATATAGCTATTAAACAGAGTAAGAAAGGTTAACTTGAGTACACCACTAGAGAAGCAATTCAGTGGACATGGAAGGGAATAACCAAGTGATTTTTCAGCATGCTTTCTATTGGATTATGTCTTTCAATACAGCTCTAGCATTTAGTTTTTCTAATGACTCTTTGGAAAGCTGAAGCCATTTCAGATTTCAGTTAAAGTACCAGAGTCTTTGCTCCTGTTACTTCTCCCAGTCAGTGTTTTCCCATTCTAGTATCTGGGCACTGTTTCACCCAATATATCATGTAAGAGGAAGCCTCTCATCCATCCAACCAGCATGTTGGTACAAAAACAGTAGTAACATTTCTATTTAGACTATGGGACACTACTTCTAAAAAGAGCAGCCAAAAAGTCTTTAAAAAGAGTTACTTTTAAACAGGAGATTTATAAAGGGCTGTGTAGAGACTTGCTCATGAGAAATTGAACTGAAGCTATGAGCTATTCCTGACTAACCACACAGAGAAAAGAGCTGTCAGTCAATAATGCTTTCCAGTCAGTACCAATTTAAAGCTTAATTCTGCCAAATCATCCAGAAGGAAAAATGACAACATATTTATCTTCATGTTCATCAAGCTATTATGACCTTCCACTCTGCTGATGAATCACCATACGTTAGCTTCTATCAAGCTTAATTGAATTCACATCAATCCATTTGTCCTCAAGTCACAAATGCATTTATCTCAGTCTCCATACTATTAGTTCCAAATATCACTAGCATTCTGCTCTCCCCAGTTATTCAAAACACCCAGTTACTCACATTAAGTCCGGGCGG
>NW_010287712.1:13180-19662 GCF_000700745.2 Antrostomus carolinensis
CACCAGCGTACCCCTCAGTCTGCCGCTGGCACCAACTGAGCAATTTACTGGAGCGAGCTACAGACTCTGTAAGAAATCATATTTTTAGGTAGAAATGTAAACTACCTTTTTCATTAATTCTAAAATCAACATAAAAACCATGAATCAACAAATAACACCTTCATGTAAACAACAAACTCCTTCTACAATGAGCAATACAGGACAGAATTAGTTGGAGGGGTTTTTTAAAATATTATCTTATCTATTTTAGATTCAAGAAAGGATTTTTAATTTGCTAATAAGTAATTTATCTAAGTTATAACTTGACAGGTTTTTCACCCTAGCCCTTGTAAGAGCCTCAGGAATTCTAAAACAGCCACAAAGGCTTGTTTTAAATACGATCAAAAGGATCTAGAGTATCATAAATGCTCTCTAAAGCCCAGATACACTATTTCTAGTGCAAGAAGTAGAAATGTACTTCTGCAACTTTTTCTTTTCTCTTGAAAGCTTCCCTTTAAAAGCACTGACCTGTTTTGACCTTGCCTTACTGCTAGATCTGACAAGATTACAGCCTAAAGGGACGTGGTTGCAGGCCAAAGAACAAATCAAAAGACTATGTAGCTATTCAGCAGTGAAAGGGAGGCTCAGCAGCAAAATGCCACTCTTGAGAGTTCCCAAACGCTATCTGGATGTCCAAAGGCAAGGTGTGCAAAATGAAAAGTTCAATATACCCCTCGGGATACGAGATAAGGAGACAGATACTGAAATGCTTATCACAAGGCATCTTAACTTTTAGAATAATGGAAGCCAAGTGAGGTTTCATTTAGTTAAGCTAAGAGGTGAGATTAAGTAAAGGACAGCATGGACATGAAAGCCTGCATGGCAGATACCTTCTGTTATGTTTGTAAGAATCCTGAGTTTACTGTTAGAGTGAACTCAGGCTAGGCTTCTGCGCTCGAAGGACACTGTTATAGGATAAAGGAGGTGAAAAAATGCTTGCATAAGCAAATATGCTTAGAAATATAACAGCATTATAAAGCAAAGAAAATCAGGCAAAAAAATATATATTTACACATTAATTGAAACTTTAAAAATTGGAAAATCAGACTATTGACGAAACAATTGCTGGATGCTTTTTCTAAACCAAAAGAGACTGGTTGAGTAATACTTCAGAGCCTTGCTGCTCTATGTCCTGCACTGATCCAGCTCCAGAATACCAAAAGGAATGGAGCAGTAGTCAAGCCTACCATTCCGAGTCAGCTTTGGTGTCCTGGAGTTCACAAAGTTCTCTATTTCCACGTGAATGTCTTTCAAGTCTCCCGTGTTATACAAGTGGTGTACCTAAAATGACAGAAAAAAAATTAAAAACTACCTACATGACATGCACTTAAGATCCATACAGAAAAAACAGGAGAAGAAGGAGCCTTCCCAAGGCAGAAAAAGGAAGACAAGTACACTTATGTAGCAGAAATCTCTAGTCCAAGAACAAAAAAGAACAGATAGTCAGTGCTGAACAGTCTAGCTGACTGCTGCTGCTCAGTGGATACCAAACTGCAATGACAGACTGCTATACTAAATTATTTCAAAGATAATGTACACACGTGCATGCACACACACACACACACACACACACACGTGTAAAGATTTCATGTATCAGTACAGCAAGGTGAAAACTGGCAAAATCACCAATTCCTAAACAGGAATTTGTTAAAGTACAGAGGTCTGCTCTTGACTGATGGATCTTTTCTCACTGTTTCCACACTATGCTGACACATCAGGTCACTATCTGTTCCCAAAACATTAGCACAGCTTCACCTAAGGAAAGACAATGCAGACTGCAAACATTCAGAAGCACCGTTTGCCCGGTTACCTGCTGTGGCCGCAAGAAGTTGACGTTGATGTTGGGATACCGGGTGGCGGGATCGATGCTGTAGTGGCTGAAGTTTTTACTCACATTCTCAGGGGTGGTCTGAGGCAGCAGCCTGTAAATGCTTTCCCTTGGGAAAATAAAATTTTAAATAAGTTTTTGGTTTTGTTTTGGTTTATTTGTTTAAGTTTTGTGGGTTTGGGGGTTTTTGTTTGGTTTTGTTGTTGTTTAGTTTGTTTTAAAGAGATGTATCACTACTAATACTGCTAAGTGAAACCTGGAGAGATAAACATTCAAACCAGGAATTTAACCACTTCAGACACGGAATAACTAATAAGTATATTAAAATCTGCAATTTAATATAACTCCAGAAATCAAAAGGAGGGAAGAAAACAATATATTAAGCATAACTAAAAGGGTTCCCCAGTACAAGACAGACAGAAACTGGAGTGACTGAGGCAGAAGGTCACCAAGGGGACTGGAGCACTTGGCCTGTGAGGAGAGGCCAAGGGAACTGGTGTTGTTCAGCATGCAGAAGAGAAGGCTCAGAGAAGACCTTACTGCTATCTGCAATGTCTAATGGAAAGGTAATGGAAGACTGGTCCCAACTGCAACATTATTATCTTCACCATTTTTAAAAATGCAAACAAATGAAACATTAAATATCCATTGTGCCATTGATACAGTTTTTAAAATCATACTACAGTTCCTGATGGTCAGAAGCTCCAGTTGCCTAAGTTTAAAATAGGTTCTATTAGACCTTGGTTATATGCCATCTTTTAATTACCCAAGTTCTGATCTCTAAGACACCACCTTGAGTCACCAAAACAACACTCAACCAAACAATGATAAAAACATCAAGAACTTGATACCCCAAAGAAACACAAATTGTTTGGTTTATAGGAAACAATGTGACCAATATAGGAGAATATGAAATAAAAGCAAGTCTTAGCTTCCTTAGAAAATCATAAAAGATATTTTTACAAGATAATAGGAGATGGCAAGAATTTTTGTCTCTGGTGCTTTAAAGGCACCTACCTCTTCATCTGCTTTGCTATTGCAAGGCTGGTGACAGTAAGTCAGGCTCACTTTCTTCATGCAATATCAGTAAGCACCAAAAAAAGACTCCTCATCTAATCTGCTTTTAGAACTAGGACCAAGAACAGCTGCAACATTTCTTATTCCTCTATAAATATACTTCAGTTTATCAGTTCCTTATGAAATTTTTTTCTTTGCTTGAATTATACCCACAAGCATCCTTTAAAAACAGTGAGAAGCTCTATCTCCCATTCTGCCTATATATTTGTACTAGAACAAACTGGAATGAATAATGAGATGTTGGAGGAATAGATTAGAACTGAAAGTGTGTTCATTTTCTCCATTACCTCTCTGCAAGAACTTCCAAAGGACTAGCTCCGAGTGACCAACTTCGTACCATCCAAGCAGAGTCCATCGCAGCCAAAAATCCCCTGGCTATTCCAGTTCCCATCGGCCAAAATGGCTAATGTTAGAGTTCACAAAAAAAACAGAGGAAGGAAAAGCATCAGTTAGGGAAAATTTTAAACAAATATCAAGAATATATTCGGATAGTAATCTGCTGGGAATTTATAGCTCAGTAATTAGCTTAAACATCCACTCTCACTGGGCTAGAGGAAGCCAGATGCATGCTGAACTCTCTGTGAGATCCCCCAAAGCCAATGTTCCTCTATTTCCAACAACAATTCACTGCCTGGAGTGCCTTAACTGCTTCTCCTCAAGACTGTACTTTTGAACCAACTACAAAATGTTAATTATTAACAGGCCTACAGTAGGTTCTGTAGAGAGTCCAACTGTCCCAATAACAAGCAGATGGAACAGACATAACACACGTATTTTCTTAAGCAAGATCATTGCCATCCTAAATCCTCTGTTTTCCCAGTGCTCCCAGCCTTCCTTCAAACCTCCCACTTTATTATATGATAAACAGCAGCTTTCCTTTTAGTAACTATCCTAACTGGCAGCTGCATATTTCAGTGATAGGTGCAATGGCTTTGCTCATGCTTCGATTCACTGTTTACACACAATAAGTTTAAAACACAAACCTCTAAGAGACTGTCCCCAACCAGTGCCACAAGTAACTGGTGGCCGTTCTGCTCTCGCACCAGGGCTGCGTTCTCCGATGCGTACATGCACGTGAAGTCAAACATGGCCACATCTGGTTGACCATAGTGATTGATGGCAAAGTCCAGTGATGGCAGCTGCTGATTAGTGGAGAAGTCAGCTGCTTCTCTGGCATAGTTTAGCAGAGCCTCCTGGTCCACGTTCTCCCGTGAGAGTAATAACTCTGTATCAGCATAATCCTGCCAAAAAAGAGAAAATTAAAAGTGAAATAGACAAACCCACGAGTTTATTTTAAGACTGGTATATACAACAGTTGGCATTAAAACTCCTACAAATCCACTGACACAGGTTTGCACTCTAATTTCTTTCATTCCTACCTGTTTATGCTTCCAAGAGAAAATCTTTTATTGCAAACGGTAATCAGTCCTACTAGCATTTCTGACTGTGAAAGGGCTAAGAAACTTGTGAGCATTTCTGTTCACACACTTCAGACAAAAGGCACAAGACCTCAATCCTTATTTATTAATTTATGGCCAAACTACTTTGAAATCGGCTTCTGACAGAACTAGATATATTTCCAATACCTCCTTCACTCCCTGCTCTCTCACTCCCATAAAATTAGGCAAGCTCAACTAAGCCATCCAAGGTTCTTTAAGCATGTTTTATCTTAACATGAAAGAAACCCCCAAATCTACAAAGGAATACAAATTTGGAGAGGATAGATCTTGTGACACACTTCTGATGGCCCAAAATACCTCAGAAGGGCACTAACCACATATATTTGTGGTCTAAAATACACCAGCATAAAAAGATTACATGGTGAAAGGAGACAGTGTTCCCCTTCTTTCATTATCCTGAAAGCAAAGTGTACCAAAATCTTAGTTTATAGAGAGTACAGGAAAAGTTAAACTAAATTAAATCTTAGTTTATAGAGAATATAGGAAAAGTTAATACCCACATGTCGTATCACTCCTTTTTCCAGCAAGCTCTGTTTTTTGGCAGTCATGACAAAGTAGTGTGTATCATCTTTGTAGTAGACAATGTTCTCCAAGTCAATACCTTGTGACAGAACAAAAGACACGGTTACATGTCAGGTGTAACACAAGAGCTCTATCAGAAGAAAGTAAACTGAAACTAGGTGGTTAGAAAGCCTTAGAGAAAGAACAACCAAGCAGCTTTCTCCCATGCTTGTGATGACTTTAAAATATGAAATCTTCAACAAAACCACAGACAGTACCTTTTACCTGCACAGAGGTGCATACATTTCACCTCTTTTAAAAAATATATTCATCATCACTCTCAGGTTTGCATTCAGATGTGGAGTGCAGGAAACTGAACTCAGGGCTCAGACTTTTTCTATTTCAGGCTCAGATTTCCTGAAAGCCTTCAGGGAAATAAGTTCTACACTTTCTGAACCAAAATGTCAAAAACCATCTGACTGATACACATCTGCTTTGTACAACTGTAAAACTGGGGAAGTCAGATCTCAAAGAGAGACAGCGACAACAGACTTCCTTGCACAAGATGTTCATTGATCGATTAAAAATGACATCTGAGTTACAAAGTTGTCATAATAAAGACAAAGAGTTTTCACTGGAAATGTGGCAATTGCTGGCAAACCTGTGGCTTCTCGTAGATCCTGGAAGAACTTCTGGTTGAATATGAAGGCCACACCGCTGATCTCTTCTACTTTGGCTTCAGCTGTGGTGTTGCGATTGATGAAGTTTGCTGTGATAGCAATTGCTAGTTTACCACGGAACTCTTTCCGGCGAAAGCCTACGGGAAGGATAAAATAGGAACACTGAAAAATAGAGTATAGCTTCAGAGAAGGCTCAGCAAGCCCACAGACAGGTGCCCTCACAAAATAAAGAGAATGGATCTGATTAATTACACACTCCTCCAGAGAGAAAGCAACAAGTGCTGCATCAGAAAATTAAAAGCTCTTGTTTAGGGAAAAAGCTCTCCTCTCTTTCTTATCTCTTTTCCAAACATTGCAACTGGCATCAAAAGGGAATATCAAGATAGAATTCTCTACTACACAGAATAATATTCAACACTTCAATTTCTACTCCCAGAAGTAAGAGCTACAACACTACTCAACTAGAAAAAACATGTAGGAAAAATTATCCAGGTCAAAATACCCAGTGGACAGAAGAGGAAAAAGACAGCCCACATGTCTTCGATACAAATAGATTTTACCTGGACTTTTAATCTCCCTTTCACTGGCCAAATGTCTGTCCAGATTTTGATTAGGACGTTAAAGGCCATTTTTGTTCTAACTAATGTAAGAATAAGTTTTATTGGAAAGCAAATTACAGACACAGCATTACCTTCTAAGGTGTTCCTCCTGCCATCCCCTCCAATGATTACTTCAAACTCATACTCAGACACCGGATGGGTTTTCGGGTGGACCAATGCACGCCAACCTATTCCTGTTGAAAAACTCCAAGTTAATGACAAAATAAACAGCAGTCATAATAGAACATGCACAGAATCACACAGCATTGCACCAACTGGAAGAGACCTTTAAGATCAT
>NW_010287713.1:0-6480 GCF_000700745.2 Antrostomus carolinensis
TATTTGATAAAATTTTATTTGCAGAGTAGTCCTATTTTCAAGCTGCCGTTAACTTCACAACCTTTTCAGTGAAGTGCAGTTAGATGCAGTGCTGTTGCAGTATTTTGCATCCTTTTAATTCCCTGGGCTTGCGTCTTTACGCATCTTTCGTCAGGCTCGCTCTCATTTCCCTGGTTTGTTGTTGAATTATCTAAAAGCACTGTTTATTTCTATAACCCTTAATGGAGTTTGCCATTTCTCTTGTGGTTGGTTCTCTTTGTGAGAAGAAAAAAACTAGAGGTTGTATACACATAACTCCATTAAAAAAGAAAAGCAAATGCACCAGCATGTTGTAATGAGAGCTATTAAAATAATTAGTCCCTACACTAGGATGATTGCAAAAGAAAATAAGTAATGAAAGTGCAACTTATAGCAACTGGATTATAAAATGAACAACCAGCATAAAAATTGAATGAGTCAAAAGTTTAAACCAGAATGTGTCTGAGTTGCAGGATAGTGTAGGAGGAAATGCAATTGTGCTTATTGTATGGCAGTTTACTTGAACTAAATGTCTCTGAAAAGTGTCTGAGATGTGCATGTAGAGCTTGTACTTTCCAAAATATATCACTGTATTTGAGGACAGTCAGTGGGTCAAACTTTGCCTAGAGCAATCACAGCAGCTTTAATAATCAAGTGCTTAGGGGAATAGGTCTGCATTTCTGCTTTGATTTGATCTCACTCCTTATTTTATTATGGCCTGTTGGACAGGTCATGCTATAGTGTCTAGTGCTGCCCCACACTGAGAGAAGAAAGATGGGTAATGCAGGTTTACCCCTAGTGCCAGTGGTTCCATCAGCCTCATGGGTCTTGTCAACCACAGTCTCACTCACTCTGTTGATTCCAGTAAGCGTTTTTGTTGTGCATATCTCTTTGTATAATTGTCGTACTCTTGCCTTAAAACAGTATCAAACAAGAAAGAGATTGTTCTGTTGATGCTGATGGCTCAATATTACCAATGTCCGAGATGTCACTTTCCTGTAGTGTGTTGCCTGATAACTGTCTGATAACTGCCATAGGCTTTAATATGAATATTGTAATGAAAAAACCCTAATATTGGTTTACATGTGCGGAGAAAACATTCCTGGTAAAACCCTCTGAAATTTCAAAGCATGTACTGATTGAGATAGTTATCTTGTCCTTTGAAACATTAAATATTTAAATATAAATATTATTACTATTTATTAAATATTTGATATTTTACTTTAGAAATGACCACAACTCTTTTATTCCATCTGATGCCATAGAAGCCCCTGTTCAGAGACCATATTTGCTCTGTCAGTACATAACAACAGAATTAGAGCAGTCCATTTAGAAAACTCTATGTGTATATTTCCCAGCAAAGGCATCGTGAAAAACTGTAGGATCAGGCTAAATAGTGTTTCAAGAATCACAAATCAAAATTCCTGAAGAGCTGAGATCCAAACCTAGAAGGAGATCTAAACAGGCTCTTGTAATTTATCCCAGATGTCTAAAGAAGAGTGCTTAAGCTAATCTTGGGGAAACCATATTATTAAGAACAATGTTTTCTGTGAGTTAAAACAATCTAACATGACAACAAACTATACATAATGATTCTTAAATTTTTTTATTCCCTAAGATAGAAAGATTATATTCATGTGATAATACTTATAGCTGTGTAGACTTGTTCTGCTTATTTGAGGTCTTCTTTGAAGTTTTAGAAAGCACTGATGGGTGTGCTTCAATACATTTTTACTTGTCTTGTCTAGGGAGGCAAACCAACTGTGGCAGGTTTAATCGGAACCAAACCTTGTCTGAGTCAAACGGAGGCTACAAAACCAAACATGCCAGACAAGTTACAGCAGAGTTAAGGCCTGTTCTTTCAGCTGTTGCAGGGTGTGGTGTTTGAGAAGGGGGAGAGCGTCTATATACATACTTACATGGACTGTATAAAGTATCCCTAGTGCGTAGGAGGCTGGCAGTCATCCTGTATCTGCTTGCTTATGTGACCTTGCTCCCAGGGAGATTTGCTTCTGGGGATGCTCTGTTTAGCAAGGTATACCAGACACCAAAGGGACAGGCAATGAGAGCTCAGCAGTGGGCCGTTGCTGAGTTGGGTTTCACATAGTGGGTTGTGAATTAATCCAGAGATTTTCAGGTGTCACAAAATGGAAATACTCATTGTTCTTCAGTGCCTGTTGCCCAGTTGCTTGGCAGAAGAATCTTACTTGGATCATGGTTTGTGAGATAAAATGAGAAGCCCTATTTAATTTAAATTGACATGTTTTTTTCAAAGTCCTTGTACTTTCCCTATTATTTACATTCAGTCTAATCTTGTGGCAAAATCAGCTCTAGGGGAGGTAGCTACAACCACACTGACATTTACATTTCATTTGTTTATACTGGATCTGAGGTTATGTCTGTGCATTTTACCAGTGGCTGCAGAGGATGAGAATAGCTTTAGGAAAGAGTCTGCACACTGATGAAAGAGTGGGATATGTGCTTTCCATAACTGTATTCCTGACTCATTATTCACAGCACAAAGAATTCTCGTGTGGCTTTCCACTTCTTATGTGGTTGCTGTACCACTCCCACCTTCCAAAAGTCTCAGTGGCTCAAATGCATAATTTTCTAAAGTATAGGCTGTTAAAATAAAGGTTACATTTCAGTTCCACAAGTGAACAAGTTACCTGACAATTTTAGAAGAATGTACATGTGTGTAGTGGTTCAGAAATTAGACACAGGAAAACCCACCTTAAAACAACCTAACAATAAAGTTCAGATTTAAACTCATTAACAATGGAGAATTCAGAAGCTGATACTCTAATCCATAATTCCACCTACTGTCCTGCGGTGCATTTTTCACTCTATAAAAGATCAACCAGTGCCCTAGGGGGGCTGCCCAGCTAGGGTAGTAGAAGGGTAAAGTAAATATTATTAGACCTGTTAAAACTCTGGGCTTCTTGGTCTTTATACCTTTTACACTTTTCTCAGCAAATGCTTAATTTGTGAGTAGCCAGGGAGTGCTAAACCAAAACATTTTATTTGCCAAGATTATTTTTTCATGCAGTACTCTAGAGAATGTGTATTATATCTGTTACTTTGTAAGTAGGATACCTCGCAGTTTTGATTTTCACATTCTCATGGGTTAGGGAAATAAATTTTATCCTCATTTTATGGTTGAAGAACTGAGGCACAGGGATTCTGAAGGTTCAAGATGCTAAGCACAGTCACCTTCTAGTGTAGCTAGCTTTCAGCCTTTTATGGGCTAATAGGCCTTCAGTACCCTTAAGTTATACGAGAAAAATATGTACGCTCAAGGAACTGACCCTGAGAACTCTGCACTGCTGGTGATTAACTCATTTCTCAGTAACATATGTACAGAGGATGTGTGAAAGGAATGGGGTCCTACATCAGGAAGGGGCCCTAAATGAGGATCACTAGTCTGCTCCAATGGGCTGGTGACACAGCTGTGGTGCCCACAGCAACTCTGTAAAGTGCCTCCCAGAGCACCCTACTGTGGTGAAGCACTTGTTGCAAGCAGTGGAGGGGGCAGTCCCGTCTCCCTCCCCAGGGAAAGGCTGGATGTCTGGGAAGCTATTTGCTGCAGTTGCAATATAAAACAGAGAGAGACGATTCAATGACCTGTAAGAGTTAGTGTGGTCTGATCCCATGCTGGTATGTGGGATTTGTGAATGTCTGTGTGCTGTTACGATTTTTTGAATGGTAGCCTGGTAGCAAAGCTGATGGTGCACTATTCATAGAATGTTGGAGGTTATCCATAGGTATTCAGTGAATCTGATGTGTCATTTTAATGGAACCTCTGTACTTTTTCTTTGATGTTTTGATAGCTTCTCATAAACACATAAATGAAATAATTCAGTGAATGCAACAGAAATACTTTGAAGAAAAGCTAACAGAAGGGATGAGCCTTGAGATCTGAGTCCAGACAGTAAATCAACAAGGCTACTCTGAAAGTCTCTGCAAAGTGGCATCCCACCTATTCTGAAATTAGTCCTGTTTAGCAGCAGAGATGATGGGAGCGCATCAGTGAGGAGCTTGATTAGTCTGGAGAAGAGCAAGTACTGGTGTTTAAGGCCATTTGCACAAGATTCTTCAAGTGGCTTGTTAACTGGGCCGTATTGGAAATAACGTAGAAGTCCATGGGATCAAAACAAATAATCTGTAGCCTGTTATCTGCCATTGCCACCATTCTGCTTCCACTTTTATTGCAATGCCTGTGACATTATTCTCTCACAGTTGTGTTGTGGGTCTTCCCCTTGTTTAGACTGTGAACATGCATTGTGGGAACTGGGAGAACATGGACTCTTCTCCTCAGGAGAGGGTACTTGAGCAAGGCGTTTGTGAGTAGGTCCAGATGCAAACAGCAGCATAGCAAGACAGTGGTGTCAGAACTGCTGTGCTTACCTCCCTCCACAGCAAAGAGAACGGATCCTGCCCGAGGACAGCCACCAGTTGCGTGGCGGATTCAAATGCGATTAGGCCAGGCTTGTGCCTATTGTGGACTGCGTGTAGTCTTCAGGCTGTGGGTTGAAGCTTGGTAGTCACCCTGGCTATTTCAATAGACATAAGAGGTTGCAACAGTTCCAGACTCTCCTGAAATCCAGACTTGACTGCTTTCCATACTGAGAGCAAGACTAGAGGGACTGCAGCTCTGTCTGGAGCTTGCCTTCTGAAGTAGACCGGGCCTTGTATGCTTGAGGAGAATACAGCAGGCTAAATTATGCTAGAATTCTAAAGATACCTAAACAAAGTAAGCTGCAGAAAAGCAAATTGTGCTAACAAGCACGTTCTTTAAATAAAATGGAAACAAAACCAACAGATGTTACTGGCGGTTCTGTAATGCAGTCTTTGCTTTTCTTCCAATTTCAGGGAGCGTGCTTCAAAATTGAGAGAGTTGAGTTTCATGAAGATCATGCGGCCCCAATTTGTTCCATAGTCTTGTCTTGTTCACTGTCCTTGTCACTGATTCTCTGTCTGGCTGTCACTGTGTTACAGCTGACAAGGTGAAATTTCAGTGGTGCCCTTTACTTTTGTTTACTCATCTTTTGGTGAAGAAAAGTTATAAAATATCTTTTTGAAGGGTAAAAATGCTATATCAATGAAGAAATAATAAATGTATGTATAGATGGGAGCTATGTATACAAAAATGTTTATTTATCTGTCCATTTATTCTTGCCTGTAGGGCTTTTAAAAAAATCTATATATTTTAATATTAGGCTGAAGTAGGAGAATAAATGGTGGTAGAAGCAAAACTTGAATCCACTGAAATTTTTTTTATGAGATTGATTTCTAGGCAGTGAATAAACATTTCTAATTTAAGGTGGATTTAATTAAAATATGAATTATAATTGCTTTCAAAATGATGTTTAAAATAGACGCATCCATTGATCTTTTATGCACAGAACACAATATAATGCATCTTATATACACTCAATATAATAAATATATAATGTTAATCAAGTTGTAGGGTGTTTAATCTCTGAAAGCAGTTGTTATATTTAACATTAATGGTACTAGGACTACTGCCCAGACTTATTTGTAATTTAGAAGGCAGATAAACCGTGTTATATAGACACATAGTTCCATATTTAAAATTAAGTTTATGTTCTTTAAAGTATGTATTGATTATTACAATTTCATTGCCAATAATGCAAAACAGCTTTAGAATGCTTATTTTAGGGGAAAAAAAAATATATTCACAGAAACCTCCCCAAACTCTTCTGTTTCTGCGTCCTTGTATTTGGAAGAGCTTTTTGTAGACGAAGGGAGTTCCTGTAATGTGTATTTATGGTCTTCTCTAAGAAACCATATATGTTGCATTGCTTCCTGATGATGATAAGGGACTGGTGCATTTCTGTGGGTAGCCTTCAGTATTAATCTGGAAAAAGATATATATTAAATTTGAGTTGCATAAAGAGAGATATTTCTATGAAGACCTGTAAATGAAACTCATTGGTTTATATCATTCATTCATTCAATCTCTTTCCCCCTTTGTTTTCTCCTGATTATTTAGAAAAAACCCCTATAGTTTCAGATACTCTCACCTGGTGTTATTCAGCTGCTTTGGCTTCTATTTTGAAAGTCAGTTAACAGACATTTTAGCTAGATTTCCAGTTTGGTCTTTATAATTTAGTTTGGATGAAGCTGTAAGTATGGAACTACATAGGGTGTGTATATAGAGAGGTTGTCAACTAATGCAAATCATTGTACCTAAAGGCAACACCATGCCAGCTTGCACTAGCTGAAGAGCTGGCCCATTAAGTCTGTAATACAATTATTAAAAAAACGCTTTACCTGGTCTTATGCTAATATCAAAATGTGCAAAATGTTGCAGGTCTCTAATCCCATTTCTTTCTTTCTATCTGTTTGTCTCTCAAAGCCTTTGAGTATTAAATTGCAGAATGAATATGACAGTGGCCCAATTTAACTTCAGAACAAGGAAATATTTTGAATTCTGGA
>NW_010287713.1:6514-13318 GCF_000700745.2 Antrostomus carolinensis
AATGTCTCTTTAATATTTCAGTGTGTCCCCTGTCCACAGCTGTTGCAAGGTACAAAATACATTGCGTCCTGACTCTGCCACCTGTTGTAGGCAGTTTGGAGTAGAGCAAGTTAATGGAGGTATAAGAACACATTTTGCCTACTTGCAATGATATTATCTGCATTTAATTTAGCAGCCACTTACAGCCTTTCTTTCATGTCACTGTTTTGTGAGATAAACTCTTGTTTCTGTAGCAGTGAGAGTGGTTTAGTAAACTGAAAATTCATAGGTGCTTTTTCCCTAGTCCTTTGTCCCTTTTTCTTTCTCAGCTGCATTAGACCCAGCCCCAGCTGAACCTCCTCTTTGCCTCTAAACTAAAAGCGAGCTTTGGCAGCATCCAAGCATCATCTCTCATTTCACCTCTGCAAGCACTCTCTTCTGGGAATGGGAGGGAAAGGGGCACTGATGACTGCCTGCTTTCTATTCAGCTCTGCTCAGTTAGGTGCAAGACAAATAGATCTATGTCACTCAGAGAGAGTATCTGAGAATCACTGACATGTGAAGAATAACACTCACCTAAACAAAATTCCCTCCCTTGAAATCCTTCACATTCTTTAAGATCTTCTGAGTTCTGACTAGTGTTTTCAGACAGGCTAGAATATCCTGCCTCCATTTTTCTTTGCTGAGTTGGTTACCCCTGCAGGTGTTAGGCCTTTTTTTGTATAGACTTTATTTTAAACAAATTTACATATTTTTCTTATTTTTCTGAAATTTTGTGGGTTCTGACTCTTGAGTGAGAGTGCTAGTAGGTGGCCATTAAAGGTCAGTGACAAAAGCTGGTCATCACCTGTGGCCCGTTACAGTAGGGCCATTTCAGCTGATGGCCCAGCTTTTCCCTCTTCACCATGGTCAAGTTTTCCGCCACAAAGTTCTAGTCCATGCTGACTTGCTGACTATCAAAGTACAAAATGTATTCAGAGCATCAAACAGAAGCTGTATGTGGATAGGGAGTTTACTAGGCTGTGCCAGTATCCCTAACCTTTTGCCAGTGAAGCTTATAGCCTGCAAATGGCCTCAAGCTCTTCTTTTTCCTGTCCTTGCCATATAACCTGGTTCTAAATCTTTATGTGGTTCAGCCCACTAACATGAGAATCAGGCTTCTCATGCTGTTCAGAGAGCTGCAACTTTTGTTCAAGGCCCTTCTCTGCTTACCTTGATTAATGAAATTCTGCTTTCTCTGACCTCCTTGATTTCTTTGTCATTTCTTTGTTTTTGAGCAACAGAAAACAGAACTGCTACAACCATCCCTCTCCACTCTCACAGCTGGATGTGATGGCAATGGCAGTTATAAAAAGCTGTTCTTCTCTTCCTACCTATCTGCTAGACATTTACCTTGTATCCAGAAAGAAACTAGATTTGTTCATCTCCTCATTCCTTAAGTATTGTAGAAGACTGGGGAAGACCAGGGACACTAAAATGACTTCCCCTCCTCACCCTCTCCAGCTCCCTTTCATTCTAATTGTATGTTACTCCTGCTTGAGTCTGAGTTACAGATACCACAAAGGTCTAACCTGTAAAAGCCAATCTGGGCTTAGAAATTGCTTATAACTCAGGTCAGTGGGTTATCTTTGTGGACTACAGGTGCTTGAATGAGAGCCTGGATTAACTGTATGGCAGAGACATGCTTACCATCTGCCAAAAGGGGAACAGTCCTGTCTTCTGAGTATAACAGTAGTAGTTTGGCCTTTCAGGACCCATATGATTTTTTGTTTTCTCTACATCCTGTCATTTAGTGCAAAGGACTGTAGTGAGTTTGAAGTAACATCTACAGAATTAATAGAGGGGAGACACCAGATACCCTTGAGTTGACAACAGTTTTAATATCTACCCAGGTAGTCTAGATTGGAACTTGAAACCTACAGAAGAAAATCTCACTTGGTTGTCTTTTTCCTTTTAGGAGCTAATATTATAATTTCATGAGTGAGAGGGATATTTTTACTTGAAAGATAAATATACTAATTCAAGGTTTGACCATTCTGCAGTTTATACCATCAAAAATCTTTCACATGATGAGCTTAAATTTAAATTGTAGGTTTTGGTGACTTTTTTTTCCCTCAAAGTTATCATCGGTGTCCTAGTTGATTCTTAACAGGACAACCTGAATTAAGCAAAATGCTATAACTGTATATGCTAAGAAGATTAAAAATCAATCAGTGATGCTAAAAAGACTAAAAACCAATCACAAACACTAAATCTAAATAAAAGAATAAATAGCTCTATATTATAGAAATTCTTCCATAATGATGCGTAGTTTTCACACGGCTTTGCACTCCGGTTGAAGTTGAGGTGCATTCAAATTTTTCATGAAAAACAGTTGGTATAGAAAACGTAATATGGACTCAAAGCCCATCTTTCTATATTGGGTTGTGTACCATTTCTTTTTTCTCCTCTACAAAAATGAAAACCTGTCTCTGCTCATGCTATTATATCTATTATACAATAGTGTTACTGTTGACATGTAAATAGTCTTATAATTCATGGGTTGTATGTGTGGGAAGTTTTCCTGTAGGGTGTGATTTATAAGGTGACTTGCTATTATTTCCCGTACCTTGGACATCTCTGCACTTAGCTGACATGAGTGCTGTGCGTGTTAAAAACAACAGGCATAAACCAAGACTGTAAGGAGTTGCAATGGCTCAGCTGTGGATAACAGCACTGCTCAGAAACTCTGCAGGGCAATGTGGTTTAATACAAGTGGCTCTCAAATACCTTGTGCCATGGCACGCTCTCAGCTCCAGCATACTGTATGACATGGCTTTGACTAGGTACTTAGGAGAGGTTTGCAGCTGTCTTTCATAACACCTGTAGCAGGGGAATCACTGTCAATCCACAGAAGTGCTTTGAGATCTCAGAAATAGATAAACACAAAGATGAGAAGACATTCAGAATCTCTTCAAATTAATTTGTGATCTTACAAAGGAACTGTGGGTATTTAGTAATTGTGGGGATGAAATTTGCCATCTACAAGAATGTTACTGTGCATGTGTGTGTGTGTGTGTGTGTGAGTGTGACACTGATACCGAAAGTGCTTATGACGTGCTGCTAGCCCACTCTGCTGAGTTTTTATTTCAGATTGGTATACTTAAGATCTTAATAACTACTGAATAGTGTAATTAAATTCTTGACAATGAATGTTTTGGTTCTTGGTCTTATGTTTAAGAATTTATCTCTCATCAGAAGAAGCAAGTTTTACTCACAGAAAAATGAGTTGTTAGATGGGGTACAGAGCCTATGGAAGGAATATGGTGATTTGACATCTGTCCTGGAGTAAAGCCTCTGGGCTAAGGGCTGAAATACCTGTACCACTCACCCGAGCTTTGAGGTAAAGAGCGTGTTAATAAAGGTGTCCCAGCATCCCGGGGATACTGAGGGTGAAGGCAGAAGCTGTACAAGTGCATATCTTCAGAGTGCACATGCAGTTACTCCTTATGAGCAGGATATCTTTGACATACCAAGGTAGAAACTATGAGTACTGGTGCTTCCCAAACTTTGAACCTATGGACCACTGTCAGCCTCATTCTTATGAAGAGCAGTGTAACCACGTAGAACTGACAAACTGGTACATGTTATTGTCCTATAGGCAGACGACCATACAGTAGATACTAGTTCAGAAGAATCCATAGATCATCCTATGTCACCAGACATCATGATTCTCAACACTTAAGAGAAATTTAAGATTGCAGTAAAAGTGTAAAACCTGCACCTGTAATGTGTCACACGCAGAAAGCAGGAGAGTGGAGGACATTACTTCCAGGTTGGTGTGCTTGCAAAATATTTGTAAAATTAACTCCTGTGCGATCCCAAGAAGCTGATCATGCACTAAATTGCTGTTGGGGCAAATAAAACCCCTCTGATCCCTGCTAATCTAACTTGGAGGACAGATGTTCTCCTGATACTAAATCTGATGAATGGCTTAATCCTTTGTGTGTGAGCAGGTCACTCATCTGAGAATTTTACGTCACTAGGAACACAGCTGAACTCTGTTTACATCCTGGTTTTTGTGTCATCCCATTTCCAGAAGCCAAATGATAGACTAAGGAAGGAAAAGAAAATTCCTTTCTGGTCCACACAAGTTAGAGTCTTGATCCATCAAGTTAATACAAGTGTAGTGCAATCATCCAGCAATCCAGTTGGCTCTGAAAACTCTTTGGATATGCTTGAGGACTGGATTCCCTAGGAATCACATCACAGAATTAATTTCCTGGTTTTAAGAGTTCTCTTCATTTAATTTACAGTCCTTTCTGTAAGTGTGTCTTGCTTCCTACATTTCGTGCTCCCACAGCCACATTTACAAGGCTTTTCCAGAATTTCGTTCTTGAATAAATAAGACCCTTGTACTTTCCAGTCCAAATTTATTTGTGACAAGTTTATTGCAACAGATTAGTCTGCCAGACCAAATGCTGTGAACTTCTGAGCTGAGATCCTGGGAGGCCAAAATAACCCTGGATCTTTGTCCATATGTACCTGCACCTAAGCTAAATGATTAGTTCAGATAGGTAAAAGTTTGCAAATTTTAAGGTCTCTGTGATATCAAACAGCTAAAATTATGAGCAGGAAGAATTTGAATGGGAAGCAAAAGAGAGGGCTCTCAATTCTCAGAAACTGCTGAGTTCCAGTAGTCTCTGTCACCTCACCGTGTTTTCCACAGTGCCATGGCTATTTTATATAATTTCCTTAGGCAATATCTGCCAGTAAATGCACTTACTTCCTCTTCAACTGTTTTTAACCTTTTCTAATATATTTATCAGTATTTCTCACTGCTGTAATTGTTTCTTTTGTCCCTGAAATTGTCCACTGACTTTAATTAAACCCATGAGCCTAGAGAATTTGACAATTTAATTCTTTTAAATGCAGCCTTATTGCCAAGCAGGGTTTCTCTGCAGCCCTCCCAGCTGTTGTTTATATAGAGGAAACAGCTTTGGGTGTCATACCGTTAACTTCATTCAGGTACTTTTCTTCAGTGGGCATGGCACTTAGCGATAATTGAAATGAACTCATTTAAATGACCAGCTAGTGAAAACCAAATACAAACTAAACCCGGTCAAAAAAAAAAAATATATATTCAGTGTAATACCTCTTTTAAAGAACCTAATAATTAATCAAAGCTTGTTGTACAAAACAATATAATCTGTGCAGATCTGTATGATCTGTAATTGCCACACTTGAAAAGAGAGTTCTACAGTTCAGAATTTTTATTTTCTTTTTTCACACAGGATAGATATTATATCTCATGATGCAAATCCTTTACGTTTTCTGTAGAATACTTGAAGTGAAACAATGCATCTTTTACCACTGAAAACAGAATAAATGGGTCTCTGAAGGATTTATTTTAAGTCAGATGCATTTGTCATTCTATATTGATAATCTTTGCACTTCATTATCATATTCAGCTCACCATTTATATGCAGATGACACAATCATTTATGGTAATAGATTATACTAGAAGAAAGCTTAATATTATCTTCAAGCTGATTTAAATGAGCTTTAAGATCATCTGGCACAATCTAAATTACTATTAAATATTAATGAAACAAAGATCATATTATTTGGCTCAAAACAGAAGTTGGGTAAACTGAACGACTGGCAATCACTTCGACCTTGGAAACAGTTAGCAAATGTCAATTGTGAAGAATATGGATACATCATTTTTCATCGTATGACTAAACTATTGATTAGCTGTGAAGATTTGAAAGAAAGCCAAGAACTTTATTTGGGCTCAGAAAATTTATTGACTTAGGGGAAAAGAAAAGATTTGTTTTCTTGCATTTTCAGTTTGTATTATGTACTTTGGGTTTTGCTGATTGCTGCATAATGTTTGTTAGGAAAGATAAAGTGTCTTTAACTTGGTTATCTAGGCAAATTTGCTTTGAATTATACATTTCATAAACATCACCGTCTGTCATTTTAGCAACAATTGGCAAAAAAATAGAAAACTGTCAACATTTCATTGGTATGTTATCCTTCTACTCTCTCCCTCCTCCCATCCGCTGTCTTCAGATGTTACAATCTTCAGTCTTCCACCTTTTCTGAAATAGAAAAATTAATAAGAAAACTAGTATCTCTAGTTTTTCATCTGGAGTCATACGGCTGTGAATGTGATAAAGCGAGGCAGGAGATTCAAGTAGAGGCAGTATTTGTATGTGTTTGGTTTTGCATAGGTTTGATCCTATGATGTCCTGAGCATGTTCTAGCAGACACAGATGAGTCCAATGGCAGTTTCTGTCAATACCCAAGATGATGGATAAGGGACTGAGTACTTTCCAGGAGATTATCTTATTCATAGAGACTCAAGTTTATAATCCCACAGTGAAAAGGAAAAACAACATGACTTCTGTATTGTTCAGTTTACTAAAAATGCAGGCGGCTTCCTGCATTTAAACACTGGAAATCCCCCTCCTTTTTTTTGTGTAGCAAGATGTGTTGCACTAATACATCCATTGTCCCAGAAGTGCCAGCTTTTTTGACATTATAATGAATCTCATAGTATGAGATATTGTTTGTTGTTACCCTCTTTCTGTGCTAGACATAATCAAGAGCAATGTGGAAATGTTTTTTGTTCAGTGCATGTACTATTTCCTCTTAATATATCGCTAGGCTGTGCTGCATCAAGCTGGGCATGGTTTCCTTTAAGTGTTTACATTTAGGAAAGGGGTCACAGCCATTTATTTGACCTTCATCTGGATCTTTGCTACTCTCCGGCTAAAGAGCTTCCACATAGTGTCAGGAGATGGAGACCTACTCTGACAGCAAGAAAATATACAGGGA
>NW_010287713.1:13345-22074 GCF_000700745.2 Antrostomus carolinensis
ATTTGGGAATGAGGCAGGTTAGTGGGGCAGAGCGAACAGTAGGCCAGGACAGAAAACCGAGTTAAAAAGGACAGTGAGGGCTAGGATAATTTGATCAGTCTGGGAAAGCCATTGTGGGAAAATTTTTATAAGTAGGAGGCAGAAGAGTCTAGATAAGTGGAGAGGTAGGTACCCTCTGGGGGCACAGGAATAAAGAGTAAAGAGGAAAAACAGAGGAGGAGGAGGAAGCAGTAAAGCAGAAGATTAGTGTTGGAGGAAATGAGGTGCGGGCAAGATAAAGTTTCTTGCCAAGATTACCAGAAGTTCAGGTCTAAATGAGGGATTTATTGGGTGATGAGTTGGGGCAGCAAATGCCAAATAGGACAGTCTGATGTCCAGTTCATTAGCTTACCTGGAGCAAAAGGTCTGGATAGGAGCTGCTGAAATTACGAATGGAAGAAAGACCAGGAGAGAGGGAAAAGTTTGTATCTTCCCTGCTGCAGACATTTGAGAAAAGTTGCTGGAATCTTTGTCAGAGCAATTGCAGGGAGGAGGAGATTTGTGTTTTATTTATCTATTTAAAGATATTTTCTAATTCAAAGTTAGTCTTTCACATGTTTCAGGTATAGCTGCCTTCCCTAGGAGATAAAGTAATCGGGCAGACTTCTAAAAATAACTAGTGAATGGTTTTTAGAATTAACCTTACAACGAATTTAAAAAAATAATTTAGCAGACTCGGTCTTTGAATTTCTTGATTAGGTAACACCATTACTCCAGTCCACCTAGACCTGTGCTGCCAAGACACTTAAGTCAATTTTCTTGTCCCTTTGTACTACTGTCTTTGAAAGGATGGGAGAATCCTAAGAAGGAGCCCTGCTCTGAACAGTAAAGCCATACTTCTTTATCATCAGTAAAAACTTTGTTCCACACTGTAATCGCATTAGGAGGAGGCCCTTCTGAGCCTGTGCATGTTACCTAGAGATAATATAAGGTTCCTAATGAGTACAGTTATTCTTCAGTGTGATTAATGTTTCTACTAGTCACTTGCTCTTTGGGTAAGAACCAGCCCCGTGTCGCAGTCACAGGTGTTTGGGAGTGCTGCTGTGAGTTGAATGAGCTCTGACTTTTGTTGCTTGGGTTTGCCAGCACCATTGCTGCCAGATGAGTATGGTTCTTCCTGACAGAGAGTGATGATGCTGTATTGCATCCCTGGGCTCGTTCTGCATTCCCAGAGCTGCCTTTTCCTTTGGCTTTACATGCCAAAGGCTCTCCTGCAGACAGGTTTTCTGTCTCACTGCTGTCTGAGGACAGGAGACTGTTTTTTTCACTGAGGGGACTCTTCCCCTCCCAAGTCTGTTACTAATCTTTGTCTTTGAAAAGATGTTCCCTCCACATCCCAGTGAAGCTGAAATCACCTTCAACCTACCTTTTCTTCTAGTTTGAGAAACTTTGCTCCATTATAGTCCAGTTAGAAATCTATTGCTCTATCAGCCAGTCAGCTGTGCTGTCTTACCCTACCCCTATCTCACTTCACCCATACCAGCCTTTCCATTATCTGACCTACCTGACATTTGCGTATTGCTATCTCTAATTATTCCAAACTTTCCTATGTTTAACAATGCATATGCTTGATTTTCCACTTCCATAACTCTTCACCAAATATTCCACTTTATTTTCTTACTGTATGTGCTCTGGCCAAAACTTCTTAAAGCATCTACTTGCTGTTGGCCTGTAAGGCTATCACCTTAACTACCTCCAGTCATTGTACCTGAAAGAAGCACCCTTTCCTGCATAGCCCAGCTGCTCACAGAGCAGTCAGATCCTTTCCTTGCCGTGTAACCAGGAAGCCTGAGCTTTACAGGAAGGGGCAGCCCATGTCTGACTGTAGAGATAGTGAAACCACCAGGCTGCACCCCTGAGCTCAGCCTGGCCCACCACTGTGTATGAGAAGGAGGCAGTCCCTCCACTGCCAGCGTCCTGACCTTTCCGTTCTCGACTGTCACAGTAATGTTGAATGTTTCCCATGAATCTAGAAATCAAAGGAACTTTTGAGGGAGAGAGGAAGATAGAGAGAAGAGGGTGAGTGAGCATCTGGATAGAGTTTCACTGGGGCTCCCATGCCTACTCAAGCCATACATTTTGACAGCACACTAGTGCTGCTCACACTCCTTTATTATAGAGAAAATGGAAACCTTTTCAGACCGAGATACTTAAAATAGGCTCCTAAATCGATGCTTAGGCATATAAATAGAAGCAGTTTTATTTTCAGGAATGCTGAGTGTTCTGGTGATGCCAATGTGGAAGAAAATGCTTTGTGTACAAAAGTGCATTATTAGAAAATGTGAAGGTTCAAGAATTGTTATTTACAGACAGCTAGTTAGAATCAGAGTCATCTTTCTTTGGGTCAGCTGGGTTTGGTTCATCTTTGGCCTCCATCTTTCATGTTTTTATTGATTATTTTATGTAAAAGTAGTGTCTGTTATTATTATTAATGTCTACCATTTGAATCTAACTTGATAATGGGATTGGAATAAGAAAGTGAAGGTTTTTGCAAGCTTCCTAGTATCACACTTTTGTGTGCTTTGTAGAGATTAAATGGCTGCTGCCATACCACACTGATCCTGTGGCTGATACCAGCTCTCACAGAAGCTGTGATTCACAGGGCCCCTAGTTTTTACCATAGCAGTCCCTGCACCCCTTTCTAAAGGAGTGCAAGGGTGTAAGAGAAATGTAGCTGAATTTATCATAACCTTAGGCTATGCATGCCACTATCTATATCCAGAAGGACCTTTTGTTTGGTTGTTTTTGCTTGTTACATGGATTCTGGGCAGACTTCACAGTAGAGCTGTTGCATTCCCTTATTTCCTTCTCTCTCCTACCTGACAATCTTTATAAAAATTTTCTCTCGAAATTATCTGATTAAGAAATGATCAGACTGCTGTGAGGAAGCACTCATTTTTACCTGCAGACTCCATTCCCTGCAGAAATGGGGATGGTGAATGGACCAGGATACCAGATCTAAGTGCTGATGAATACACACCCTCAGATGTACCTGACGTTGTATGATTTATCTGCCTAAATACAGATTTTGACCCCAAAGCTTAGTCACTGAAATGGATTTTTAGGTGGCTGGGAATGCTGTAAAATTACAACTGTTTTTTAAAGTCAGTGCCACTGAAATTGTAACTATGAAATGCAGTATAAAAATCAAACCACTCAACAGAGGACTCTTTACCCTGTCTGTGTGAAAGACAGCCTAGTAAGATGGATATATTCCATAACAGCAATTAAAAATATGGGATTTTTTTTCATTTCCTTTGGAAAGTGAAAGCAACCTGAGGTAGGTACTGGCAAGTATGAGTCCCAAGCTGTTTCCCTCCGGAACTTCTGTCTGGCTCTGATTAATTCCTCTTCTAGATTCATGAAGACTATTTCCATTTGGTTTTTATTTCTTCTTAGAATACATAATTTCATACTGCAGCCTTCACTCGCATAAGTAGTTGAATCCATGACATTATTTGTATTAGTATGGCCTGCAGATTAGGGTCTTAAAACAGAATATAACCAAATTAATCATAGCTCAAAAAAATTACAATTTTCATATGCTTAGCGTAATCTTTCATAGAAAAATCTTGTTATATTATTTCTATTAATGAAAAACTTTAGTGAGATACCGATCAACTGACTCATACTCAGGAGCCTAGGTTATTGTCTAGGTAAAGTTTCTCATCAAATGCAGTGTCACAAGAACTTACTTTCTTGATCACATATTATAAACTGTAAATAAATTCTATTCCATGTAGTGCTAGAAATAATGGATAAGAGTTCGCTCATGCTAGATTTCTGCCAATATTTTATGTTTTATTTGGAAGGGTTTGGGTTGTTTGTTTCTTAAATTTTTAATGGCAAGTTGAAGGTAACTTTTTGATGTTATAAAATTTGAAAAAGTTACAAGGAAGTAACCTTGAAAGTTCACAGAGAGGTTATGAAAAAGATAGAATGTAAAATGTTGTAATAAGATTTATATTCATTTACTGAAAGCATTTAAATGTATTGACCCTTGTGTTAGTATAGGTGTTTTATTATTAAGAGAATACATGCTTGATTCTAATTGCTTCTTTCATGTAAGAGTGATTTTATGAACTTGAGCTTATAATGATTAACTTCGAAATCTTACATATCATGGGTGGTTGAGATAAATTTAGCTGAAAGAAAGGTGAACCATTTGTGATTCAAACAGGGACATAAAACAGATGATACTGATTATATTGGTCAGTATAGAGCTAAACCATATCCTGGGAGTGACACCACACAGACTGTGGGGCAAGTTTTCTTTCTAGCTCAGATCGCTGGGAACCCAAATCAAATATTTACATCACTGGGCTCAGCAAGAATAAGCCAGCACACCAATGGCCTGTATTAACATAGATTCTTCGAAAGACATAAAGGGGAGCATTGCAGCAGTGGTCAGACAGCAAAGTCCACTTCCCTGAACTCTGCTCCTGGCTCCGTATGTGTTATTAAATGTCTCAGGGCTTCTGGTTTCCATTTATGAAATCAGACTAATATTTGTTTACTTTTTCAAACACTTCAGGGTCCAGAATTGCACGGTATTAATAAGCCGTTTGCAAGCCAAACTCTTGTCAAATCTCCTTTGTACTTCTGGCATAGGAGTCACTTCATAGGAAGTGAGGGTGGGCTGACCTGGCATACCCATGTAGTACTGAGGGTGCCCAGGGCTGCTGTACAGTTAATAAATGCTGTCCACTGATACAGACAGTGTTTAGTGCAGGGCAGCCCTGAGACAGCTGTGAGCAAGAGTGAGGGCCTTTTAACACGTTAGGGGCAAAGTCATCTGTGTGCCCACCCCACTGCTGCATGTGCAGCAGGGGCAGGAGGTGGGCAGTGGGGACCCTGCCTGCCTGCTCTGCTGGGGAAAGGGCACTTTCCCAGGCCAAGGGGTTGAAGAGGATGAAAGGTGTGGCCGGTTAAATTAAGGTGAAATGTTGGAGACTGCCAGGCGGGCTCTTTTGGAAAAGGCTCTGCTGCGTGCAGGGTTTGCTTATAACAAACTACTCTGCAGCCACGCTGTGAAAATAAATGCCTGTCCCCCCCAAAGAGTTTCCTGCTTCCCTTGAGCAGCTTTGCGTAGCAGCAGTGGCCAGAGGTGCTGAATGGCTCCCCAAAGTTACAAGACTTGTCTTTTAAACCTGTCCTGATTAAACTGTCACAAAGCGTCTTGGCTCTGAAGTGGTATATTAAGCTCTATCTTGCTGCGTTAAAAGGCAGAGAAATTTGACAGAAAATAAAACCCCCTTGTGTTCCAGCTTTTCTTCAGATATCAGAGGGGCTGGGGGTGGCTGAGCCTAGATTCTGAGTGATGCCCAATTCCTCGCAACTTGGCTGCTGTGGTATCTTCCCTGACATCCCTCCTCTCTTAGGCCATTTTATACTCTTTTCTTACTTTCAGGTGGAGCTTGAGTGACTCTAGTCATACATACCTACATTATAATTGGTGTAAAATGTCCTCACTTTGCTTTTAAAGGTATAGTCCAGAGGAAATTCAGAGCGCCTGCTCAGTGAGGGGTAGTCACACCTTGGAGGCAGGTAGCTTTTGGGATGGAGGTATAGTTTAGCATTATAATGACAATATAACGAGAAAAGTTCCACCAAGGACACGGTTTTGGCAAAATGATGAGAAGCTGCTGGCTCAAGGTAGCAACCATGTGGCTTATCCAAAGTTCCCCAGTACTATCAAGTTCCCCTCTGCTATGCACAGAGCGTGGCTGTGGTGTCTTCACTCCACTCCACCCTCCGTGCTGTTTCTCTTAGAGTCAGCGACTCTAAGATTGCAGGCTGTTCCTAGGAAGCTATCATGGAATGGATTTCTTGCACACCAACCACACTCCACCCTGAAAGTTTCCTACACACTGTACCTTCTCTTGAGATGTAGGTGTAAAGATATTTCTAAGTCACCTCCAGTAATAATTCCACGTCTTGTGGTTTCTTAACCTTTTTTGGGCCCTGACTAGGCTTCTTCATACACGTCACCCCTTAAAACCCAGTGAGACTCTTGGGGGCCTTACATCCCCTTGTACCTTGAGGAAAAATGTGCAGAGATCATGACAGGTCCCCTTCCTGCCTGCAAATATTTCATACTTCCAGGCTGCTTGGATCATGGCTGCTGTTGAGTTTGAGCTCTCCTTTCTGTTCCAAGGTTGTTCAGTGAAGGTGGAGCAACTCATCCACTAATGCAGTTCCTCTGATAAAAGGCATTATTGAATGCAAAAGGTGATAGTTAGTGTGCTTAAGTATCAGTACTGTTCAAAGTATGACATGATAAATGAGTTGATTTGTAATTATTTTTTCTTTTTTCCACAAAATAACGGATCTTCGGTTACAGTGGAAATATTAATTAAATTGAAAGTTAAATTGCTTCTGTTGGATAGCCCCATTTTCTAATTCAAAACCTTAAATAGTGGTATTAGGATCATTCTACAGTAACAGGCCAATATGATGTCAAAAGGAACATTACTTTTCCTGGCTGTTGTTTAGTAGTGAAGAAAAACAGCAAGAACCTGTTTACATGCAAATGTCATCTGTATAAAAAGCAGGGAAATGCTCTAAAGAGAAGATATTATTACAAAGGCATAATTTTCCGGAGGCAGAAGAAGTGGAGGAAACATTTTATGGTCATCAGCAGTCTCTACATACATCTGTACCGTCAGGCTTGCTGGGAGGTTGGCATGTATACTGGTCTAAAAAAGCCTGAGACCCTCAGCCTGGAGACTAAGAAGAAGGGGAAATGCAAGCAATGTGTCAAAGAATTTACCGTCTGTGCTGAACAGAAACCAGATGTTTTTGCTAGTAATTATTATTATGATAATTCATTTAAGTAGGAATAAAATGGGGCATGATTGTTTACTGCAGCCTGTTTTCCCTAGACAGGCTGGGAAATGAGAAAAAAGATCTCAGAGGTTTTACTCCTGGTTAAATGAATATTTTTTTAATTTAACTAGGAATAAATATGGCAACAAAAATAGTTTTCATACATATTGCATGGTAGCTGTGAATAGACATCGCACACTTTTTTATTTGAGAAAGTCAGTAGAGGCTGTTGTGTTGAGGAATGTTAAGAAAGGTCATTTTTATTTATTTTTTTTTTACACATTTTGCCTTCTGCTGAAATGGAAGCTGAACAGTGGAAAAACTGGAATGTCCAAAGACTGGCAAAGAATTAGGAAAAATCTGCCTTGGCAAGTCTAGGTGGTCATTTCAGGTGAGAATCACCTGTTGGGAATAGATAAGGCAGGAAAGCCTGTTGTGAGCCAGGCTTCTGTAGGATATCGCAGGATACCCACTGAATTTTACCTTAGCATCTCTTACAAACGCTGATTTCACATGTGTACAAAAATTTAGAATTATTAAGTCCTTGTCAGTTCCTGGTGTTTGATTAGGAACTCTTAGTAAGCAGAAAGTATTTTTTTCTTCTTCCTCCTCACTCCCACAGGACATGAATAGCTACCAGTGGTTTTCTTATAGGTTAGAGAATAGTGTCAAGCAAGTGCTCAGCAAATATAAATCTGGTTGATCTGTTTAGTCTGAGAAGTATAGTTTTCAGCTACTATCCCTTCTGCAAATATTAAGTTGGAAGCTTTAAAAGAGTTAAATAAGTCCTATAGAAAAATTAAAATCTAAAGAGAGTCTGGAGGAGTTTAATTGAGCAAGTGCATGATTGGGAGTCTCTCTGATGGTGAGGGTTAATTTATCACCCTGAATCCAATCACTTTATAAAAAGCCAGCGTGGGTTTCATTTACTTTGATGAGGTTTATTGCAAGATTCCAGAAAATCAATTTTACTGTGAGCCATATTAAACCCAGGGGAATATAAACACTATATGTACTACACATAACTTTTTGTTATTGCTTACTGGATCACTGGGGAAATTATATGTTTACCATGAAGAAGGGTTATGGCTACGTTCGTTGTCTTGGGTAACTCCCAGCCTGCCCATCGTAGTGAAATAAAACAAAATGGTAGAGTTCAGAATCAGCACTTAACTTGTCTTCATATAGCCTGAGGTATAGAAACGCTTAGCATTAGTGACTTGATTTTCCAAAGGGCTGTAAGTAATTGTTATGTTGTATACTATCACTCCGTTCTTCTGCAAACAGGTGGTAAATGCAGGCAATGCATATGCTGCAGCTGGTTGACCAAGCCCAGGTAATTCTTGCTCCCAGAGCTTCTTGAGATACAAAGGCAGAACGGACAGGCAGTTAACTTGGAAATGGTCAAGTTTGATCTGGTGGTTAGGGACTTTCAAGAAAAATTGCAGTTTGCAGGAATTTCTATTGTGTTTACTCTCTTTCTTCCCTATCTGCTTTACATATTTTAGGAATTTTATGTGAATTACAAAATGATAGGAAAGTAATTTTGCACGAGAAGACTATGTTCCCTCTGGCGATAGCAGGTCAGAAACTCATTTGAGGATGCGCTGAATAGATGGTTTCCTGTTTCATGGTTTTGTACGTACGAGTAAGGTCATAGCATCTTTCAATTATTGGTAATTTTTTCTCCTTATCAGACCTTTCAGATGATGACATACTACTTATGTTGAAGCTGGCATTATGAACTAAAATGAGTGGTTTTTACATGAGGAAACTTAGATTGCATTTAAATATACAGAAATAATTTCCCATATAAAAAGGCATCAGAATTATAGAATCGTAGAATGGTTAGAGTTGGAAGG
>NW_010287714.1:0-9659 GCF_000700745.2 Antrostomus carolinensis
CCCGCCTTTTGTGTGGAGCTTTATGTAGTACGTCCATTCAGAAAACTGTATCCAGTTCAGTATGCAGAAGAATATCTACCCGGTAAATCCCAATACTACATAGTTCCGAGATACCCTGTACACTAAGGCTCTGTACTTCCAGGTGATTTTAAATATGCATCCTACAGCAGAAATGTAGAAGTTGGGGAATTGTACTGGGGGAAATTAGGAACACAGACAGTCTTAGACACTGCTGCTTAAAGCAGCAGTTAGGCATTGATGTCTTTTGTAGATATAGCCACAAGTAGGTACAGAAAGGTTATATTTTCTCCTTGATTTCTTTGCCAGCATCCTACTGCTAATGGAGTGCAACCTGCTGTGGGAAACATCCCATCCTAAATTTATATCAAGTATATCTCTTGAGATTCATTTTTATTTCTCATACCCAAACTCAGATGGGCATTTGGCACAATGTAATGTATCTATTCTGCTTGAAATATTATTCATGATTTATAATTTTTCCTGGAGCATCTGACATGAGTGGAACATTCTATGTGTTCCTTTCAAACACTTTGTAAAACTGCCTCATCCCACTCACTGATGTTAGTTCTTGCTGCCGATCTCAGCCCAATAATCACACGCCTCCAGCAGCTATTTATGTTTTCCTTTTCCTCCTTTCTGTTTTTTAATTTTAAAAAGGACACTGGGAACTCTGTGGACCTCTTCCCTTTTTTTTTTTTTTTTTTTTTTGTGCCACAACTTACACAACCAAGTGTATACACAGGCTAAAAGAAAAGGTGCATGAAAATGTAACCTTATTCAACCAAAATTTCAATATATTTCAAAAGCATATATGAACTGTTGCTGTTTTTCTAAAATTATTCTTCAACAACTATATTTACAGGAATAGCTTCTGTTCCACTTAACAAAGCTTATGCTGCCACACCAATAGGAAGCCTGAGCCTATCACTGCAACAAACGTGCAAGTCTATGATTTCCCAACACAGAGCAACTAGTTTTTCACATACTATAGTAATATTCAGCTGTACAAAGTCATTTTCCAGAAGTCACAATGAGATCCATTCTAGAGTCAGAAATGGAAGCTAGGTGTCTTGGCTTCCACTTTATTGCACTATGCACCAGATCTTATTGCTTCCCAAAAGCAAAATAGCTTTAATGGAAGCAATTCTTTTGCATGTATTTCTTCAGGGAGTAATGCAAGAGACACTGTAGAAACAACTTAGGAATATTACAGTCGTCATGAAATCCTTTTTTATCAGTACCTAGGGAAGAATTTTCATACATGAGTGCCTTCAATTCTACATTTAGAGTCCAAATTAGCACTGAAATATTTACATGCTTCTCTCTACGTGCTTGACAGCAGTGTCCAAAACCAGGATTTGAACATTCTATTAGGACAAGCACACATTAAACTGGACTTTCTGCTGCAGAAGGCTGGCTCGATTAACTCTCACAAGATCCGAAACATTCTGTGACTCTCCTCCCTCCATGCAACACAGAAAACTTGACTTCTCAACACAAGCACATTTTAAAAAGTTTTCCACTTTACCATGAGTATTATACACATGGGGCATACAATAGAAGACATACATACAGAGAAATAACCACCCAGTGGATACCACATAGCTTATTATGTGAATCTGCAAGCTTTCTGTAATGCAATTGAAATATTTAAAGCTCTGTCTTACCAAGGTCCGAGTGCTCTGGAAACAATCCAATGAAATTGCTATTCAAAATCTTGGTAGATTAAGCTACTAATGGATTTTACTAACTCTCACCTTTGCTGTCTGTAAAGTTCCGTATACTAAGAATGTCATTAAGATCCTGATAGTGGTTCTGCTTAATGTATGTTGTTTTCTCAGGAGTGTCCTGAAGCTGCATTGTGACCTCTTCCAAGTCTTTGTCCAGCTGCAAAACAGAAAGAGTATGAATCCCTAAAAATTCAAGACATCTCAGGTATCTGCAGTGACTGCATAGCTTTCCATAATTAGACTAGAAGGCAGGTGGCAATGCAATTGCCACATTGTGCCAAATACCAAATGTTTTCTTATAGCACTACAATACTACCTCTAAAAATCATGCTACAAGTAACAAACCACCTTCAGCTGTGATATTGCACACAGGGCACATGAGAAGAATAAGCTTTCATAGTTGACAGTTTAAGCAATTCAGATGTACTGCTGAATGAGAAAGAAATGGGCACTAGAAAGCCCAGTCTGAAAACCTCTCATCTATTTATTATTTATGTGTATAAATGTAGCACACATAGCCATAACTGCTTTGTTGAGTCAATGAAATGATCGAACACACAGGAGAATATAAGTGAACTATGGCATCAGGGGCATGACCAGCCATGTAAGTGACTGCAGTCAACTGTAATGGGAATGTTTTGTTTTCCTAAAGATTATTTTTACTCCTTTTACCTTTCTTATAGAATCCTGTTGGACTTTTTGTTTGTGTCTCCGTGCCTGCGAAATTTTGAAGAAAATCCAACTAACAGTTTTTGGTTTTGAGGCTAAGAATACTCTATACTTTTGCAAGTTGAAAATTACCCGTGTTTTATATCTTTTGTGTCTTGAACTGTGTAATCTGATAGTTAGCACTAAACTGCCATAGCAAGCATAAGAGGGTGAGAAAGAAACAAAAACCCCAGTCCTCTCTCTCCCCAAAAGCATCCTTTCAGACTAAAGGGAGAGGGATAGAAGCACAGATATTTTCTGACTGGAAGAACCACAGCAGAAATGCTGGGTTGGTACACTCCTAGCTTTTAGCACTCCACTAAAAACAAGGTGCTTCCCCAGAGGCCAACTTGTGTTCAATTGGCTACAGCCTCAGTAGAAAAAAAACAGGTACAAGCATCTTAATGGTCATTTGGAGTGCTCTCTGTGAACAGTTGTCCAGGATGCAGTGTCCAGAGTACATCCCACTCACTACTGGCTTAACTGAATTTTAAAGGTGCTTAGATTTACACTGTTTCCTTAAAGAACTGGTACACAGCACCTCAAAGCAGATAAGCCAGAGATGTAGCTGCTAGCCTCGATAGGACATGCTCCAAATCCCCTTGACAAAGAAACTCTTATTGGGACCTACTGGTTCTAGGTCTTTAATTTAATCTATTTAAGCAAAGCCTAAAAAGATCAGCAGGGCCCTGCGTTCACTAATATGGCTCAATTGCCCTGACCAGCCTGACCTGTGATCACCATCATGAGCCTTGCAAGGCACAGGCTGAGATCTTGTGAATTAGGAGGCTTAGTAGAAAAAACTACAGCAGGATAAAGAAACTGAAGTAGCCAGTAGCCAGCTGAGCTTTCATTAAAAATTGCAAGGCTCTGACATGAAAGGGACCTGTCAAAGCTGAACTAAATTTCTTTAACAAGACAGAGACAACTTTTGCTTTTGGAGTCTTTGGTAGTCTGAGTAAACACCTTTTGGTTACCTAGGGAATTTTTGTTAGTTAAGATCTGGATGAAGAAATATTTGCAATAAAATACCTTTCCTTCAAGGTGTAAGAATACTTCACACACTAGGCAAGAACAGGTTAAATTTTTTGTAAGATATAGATCAGTTATGGTTATCTTAGGTTGCCCAAGGAAGTTGTGGATGCCCCCTCCCTCGAAGTGTTCAAGGCCAGGCTGGATGAGGCTTTGAGCGACCTGGTCTAGTGGAAGGGGTCCCTGCCATGGAACTAGATGATCTTTAAGGTCCCTTCCAACCCTAACCATTCTATGATTCTGTGATCTTGCCTCACAAAATGGGCAGTCTTCAAGGCTGATTTGTCATTGTTTGAGATCTCCTGAGTGAGGATGGACATAATAAAAATACACATGCTATAGCTCTGATGGAATTAATGTACTCCATGTACTTAGCCTTTATCTCAGTAGAGACTGAAGAAACTTCATAGTCTTTGTGCCAAAAGGGTCAGCTTACATGATGCTAAAGGTCTTTTCTACCTTAAGAAAATATGCATTTCTGTTTCATAGCAGATGTAAAAAAAAATCCATCGAGCAAGTTTTTGAGCGAAGTCTCAGAGAGGTTGAGAAATAACAGTAAGAGCAGTTTCTGAACTCAGCCATAAACAGGAACAAAGACAGCTCTTAAGTGTCCCTGGGGCTGCGGGTCTCTGTTATGTCTACATGCAAAGGTTGCGCTTCTAGAGCTACTGCTCTATGGTGCTCAGCACGTCCATGTGAAGCAGCAGGGTAATTTGCCTGTTACAAATAAATTGGGGAAGTTTCATTTTAATATGCTGAGACACATTTTAATTTTATTACACCTGCTAAGTATTCCACGTATTAATTAGCTATTCATATAAATAATGTTTCCTATTATTTCACTATTTTTCTATGGGGAAAGTGATTTTTTTCCTCTAAAAAGCAGTCCATACTTTAAAAGATTACAGAACTGCAACAAAAAATAAATTTAAAAAATTGCCTAGGCAGCAGATAAAATAAACAATACCTCCGTAATCTTCATTCTCAAGCGGTGGTTTTCTGACTGCAGTCCTTCTAGTCGAGATGTGCTGGCCTGATTAACGCTGGTGACTGATGTTGATGTTTTTGAATCTTCTTTCTTTTGATTTTGAGTGAACTGAAATCGTCTGTTCTGTGTGGCTGCATCTGGATTTGTTCTCAGTGTGATGAGCTGAAAGGTTTAAAAGCCTTAAGAAATCTTGTCCAAGGATTTATTTTTGCAGCTATTTCTTTTGTAGCTCAAAATATTGTAAGGCAAACCAAGAGTTCCTTTCTGACTTTCAAATACAGAATTCTGGAAAGTGAGCTCTGCTTGCCATGTGCAGTACTGGAGATGATTTCTGAATAACTTTACAGGATAGGTTGAACCAAAATGATTTTGCAAAGAGAAGTGTTCAAAATATTAGGAAAAACTCATCTGAAATATATTTAACTGGTCTTTTATTATGTTAAACCTATATTTTAATATTTCATCAAACATATTTTTCTCCTTCATTTATACTTTCAAAGGATATATTCCTTCTTTAAGAAAAAAGCAACCCACCAAGTCATTCTCTTCCCAAGCACAGTGTCATCTGAAATTTCTCCTTTCCTACTGTTAAACATAACACCCAAACAGAGAAAGGCATGAACCAGGAGTATTAACAGAGAGAACTCATGGGGTATTGCACTCTGCAGATAACAGAAACTTAATTAGGTTTTAGTGGTGCAAAATAAACCAAATTTCTTCAAATAAATTAAATAAGCCAATTAAAAAAAGGTTAACCTTAAACATATTTAATTTAAGCAAATATAAGTAAGATTTAACACTCAGTGACAATGTGAAAATATCACCTCGGCATGAGGAGAGAAAGCTGCTAGCTGTTTGGCAATGGGGAGGGAGCTTCTCAGCTTACCCTAGAGAATACAGTATTTATGATTTCTTGCCAAGCAGCTTACATATATATTTGTATACAGACAAAGCTGAAGGAGCTCCCTGCCCAGTAGAAGAGAGACATGGGCATACTGAAGAAAGCCCAGTGAAGGCCCATTAAGATGATGAAAAGGATTGGAGCTTTCATGATACAACCAAAGGCTGATGATTAGCCTCGAGATGGGAGAAATCAAGGGGGACATTTTTCATATGTATAAATACGTAATGGGTGAGAGTAAAGAGGATGGAGCCAGACTTTTCTCAGTGGTGCCCAATGAAAGGAAGGGCGGCACAAACTGAAAACTAGAAAATTTCACTGAAACATCAGAAAAAAACTTTTCCTACTGTGAGTGTGGTCAAATGCTGGTATAGATGCTAAGAGAGGTTCGGATATATTCATCCCTGGAGATAATCAAGACCCAATCAAGACTCAGTAACCTGAGCAACCTGCTGTAGCTGAGTCTTCCCAGAGCCCTCTGCCTCTTCTCTCTTCCATTTCTTTGATTCTAATTAGGCTGGTTGTAATGACTGGTGTGTCTAACTCCCAGATCAAAAAGTGCATTAAAATTAAGTTAAAGGTGAAGAACGGTAATTACAAAGCTTCTTAAATTAGCAGGCAAAAGTGTTACAAGATAAAAGCTCTGAAATTTGATATGGTCTAAGTTCAAACTGAATATGAGATAGAAGTAGAGCCATACACCAAATGACTCATCTTCATCTTGGAGTTTACAGCTAAAGACTGGACATTTTGCCACAGGAACATATACTCTAATGAATTCATTCACATGGTGTGGATTAGATGGAAAAGTCCATAGCCAATGTTGTTGGCTCACACTGTACAAGGGATGACATTAGATGACTTTTTTTAATTTTCCTGGCCATAGTCAGTGGAATTTGTTTCTTGCTGCCTCACATCTGTGCAGTTTCAGTTTCCACAAAGAGTCAAGGCTGAATATCTACAAAGAGTCACTGCCAAATAGACAAAAAATGCAACCAACACAGAAAATTAATGTTTTAGTCCTGGCCCCCTAGAACTGATTTTGCCTTGCTACTCTACAGGAAACTGGATCAGAATTAAGGTGTTAATGTCATTGCAGCCAACAATGGTATACACTCGGTGGGTGACTAAGAAGTAAGCATAGTGTTCTATCTCAAAAGGGATGGAGCAGAAAAAATAGAAGGTCATGGAAGTTTGATAAACACAGATAATTACTTCATGAAGGAGAACACATATTAGGATTGCTTCTTTCGAAGAAGTGACGAGTATGCTTAAAAATACCATAAACATGTTTACCCTTAAAAAGATCATTAGACATAGCTGTTAATTTATAACAGGAAAAATATACATAATGTATGTTTCAATTCTGCAGGTCACTTCTACAAGATATCCTTGAGCCCAGAAACATATAAAAGTTTTAAAAATGTTTGGACATTTTTTGATTGGATAACAAGAATGTCTACAGTTACTGTAAGTAGGGTACAGTATAATGAAGAACAACATTTGTATTTGAGGATACCATTAAATGGAGAGAGCTATGAAATTTTTTCCCTGATCTGTCTTACTGTACTATGGGATTTTCCTCATGTTTTTCTGAGGCACTTGGTCCTGAACGAAAAGGCAGTGGATGAGGCGGACATTTAACTGGAGAAGTATAGTAATTGCTAAGTTATAAGTAAAGAAGATTAGTAGAGCTGACACAAAGTAAGGGGAAAATGTCATGTTTCATTCCCTAGTTTGCTTACATCCTTGAATAGTTGCCTATTCAGATTCATTAAAGGGCTGTGGGGCAAAATTTAATTTCAGCACTGTTCATCCAGGAGACTGCTGAAGATTAGTTAAAAGGAATGTTTTACTCTGTAGAGCAGAGAAGTAGAAGTACTCACTTGGCCCAAAACATAATCACTGCTTACATCTATCTGGCCTCAGTTTAATAAATGAAAAAGGGCAATCTTCCAAGTGTTCATTATTGTCTCCTGTGCTTGATGAGCCACAGGCTTTAGTATTTCACCAGCAATCTTCCTATGTCAACAAAATTGTATTAATTGACTACATACTTGTAAAGGGGAGAGACTTGGTGCCTGTCATGTGCTCACATCTTACCTAGATATACAAACTGGGTGGTGTTGGATCTAATCTTCTGCAGGGTTTAGGCTATTGTGAAACCTGTGCTGGAGCAGGTTGCAGGAGAGAGGGCTTGCCAGCTGTCCTGCTGTAACTGTGGCACAGCATGGCAAGAAGAAATGTAGGGCAAAATACACGAGTGCAAGAAGAACAACTCTCCAGCTGTGTAAGCACTCACATGGGCATTGGAAGTGCTGCATTCCAGCTCCTGCTTCAACCTCTTTTTTTGGTATGTTATCCAATGACCATTTTTCATGCAAAATAGCTAAGCATTTGGAAACCTGACAATACATGGAATGAGATTAAGTAATTCATGCTAGAATGCTGCAGTTCATGTTTGTATTTTGAGTAAAAAGAACTGAGAGGAAAAATGAGGGCAGGGTAACTGGAGTTTAAAAGAAGAGCAGATGAAGGGGTTAAAAGGGGAAACAGAAAAGTCATTTCAGACCCTGTAGCAGCAGAAAAGAAGGATGGGCAAAGGAGCATGAAGGCAAAGGGGCAGAAGAGCATGTCACAGCATTAATAATATTTTATCTTTGAAGAGAGTTCTGACTTTCTGTGGAGGTATTTTTGGCATCAGAATTTTAATATGCATTTTCATACAGCTTACACACTTAAACCTTGCAGTATTTTGAAGTACTCTCCCTTGTGTTTGTGAATGTTCCCTTAATTTAGAATGAAGTTGTGATTCTTCCCTGAGATGCAGAATAAAAATATGACTATATATGTCTGTAAAGCTTTTTAATATTTGAGAAGTGAACTGCAGAATTTGTGAAATCATCCTGGTTAGTCAGTCCTGGAGAACGCGTTACTTTCCTTTTTTGCAGATCAGAAGTCAGCTTCTCTGGCTACTCTGTGCCTTTAATTTCTTTCAGAGGGAACACTTTGAGAGAAATTTATTAGTGTGTTGATTTTACATATATAGCTCTTGGTCCCCCTGTTAGAACCACCACCAGGCATGCCACTTAGCACTAGAACCTATTAACTGTAATTTGCTCAATACATTGATTGAACATGGACCAGTAAAGAGTCACAAGCTTTTTATCACTACTCATTTGAAAAACCTAAAAACAGATCCCAGAAGTGAATGGACCTGCATCTTGATTCTTGATTCATTTTACTTCAAAATATCAAATACATTATCCAGAACTTGAGGTTTTGATAAAGTAAGCTTATGTAGAAACCAGATTTCCCTTCATTCAAGATCTGTCATACTCAGGTCTAAAGGTTAACTCTGCAAGTGAAATTATCAAGTTTCAGCCCTCTGTGGGTGTCTTCTGAGTTCTTCCAACAATGCACAGCAAACACATCCTCGGAGACCAAAAGAGCAAAAATAAATGAAAGCATATGTCTCCCAGTCTGTGCCTCACTTAGTCCATTAATACAACTGTTAATAAATATATTTTCAGTGTCAGCATTTGCAGCGCACATACAGTTTTCCTCTGAAATACTGATAAAGCCTATTGTACCATCATACCTGAATACCTTAGAAGTTTCAATATCGTTGACCTTACAGCATGCCAGTGAACTAAAAAGGTCTTGCCATTTTGTAGGTATAGAAGCAGAGATAATGATTATCTTGCTTAGACTACCTAAGAAACATGGCAGAGTAGACAACGCGACAACTGTCCCTCCTGAATCCCCCCTTATCACCTTTTCCAAAAAGTTCCTAAAAGTTGGAAATTGAGACTATTCCATTGAAATTACAGACAGACTTTGTTTCCCCAGTCACAGGTTCAGTAAAGATATAGGCATTAGAAACACATGTATTCACACTCTTATAACTTTGCATCTTCCACTTTCTCCAGCATCTCATGAAGCTTTGTTCTTCCTTTCAGGATCCAGAGATAAGAGATGGGCTTGGTTTAGAATTCACACACATCCTCTGTACTTGAAAAGGCAATGAACTTTTACATATTAAATTACAATTACAAAACAGAAGGGAAAAATTCCAGACCCCTGATAAAACAAATTCACCCACCTTAGGTACGAACACCAGGCAGAGAGTAATGGTGCTGCAGAATATTATGACTAAAGCAACTATGCAGAACTGCACATTGGGTTGGTCCCGAGTAAGGAATGAAACAGCAGCACCAATAATGCACATTATCCCCACATTGTATACACTCATTCCGATGTATTTGCTATCATTCAA
>NW_010287714.1:9685-22433 GCF_000700745.2 Antrostomus carolinensis
AAACACCCAAATAACTGAAATGATAAAAGAAGGAAAAAAGATGTTAAATACAAGAGGAATTGCCTGACATCCAGAAAAAATATGAATTTAAAACTGTTATGTTTTCTAAATTGACAAATATAGGGGATATACAATACAATACAGAGATATGCATCTACCTTTTACCCAGCACCTAATTACCTGTGATTTGTTTTGCTCACGAGAACAGATCCCTGCTCTCACAAGAAAAATGTGAAACTTGGAATTAGTCGTGATGGGAACCAATTTCTCTAAATGTTATGGCTATCTTTATTTTATACTTTTAGTAATTTTTAAAGACAATCCTTCCTGTGTGTTTTCAAGGAGTCCAGTAAAGATACAATATGCTTTGTTCTTTCATCTATTTTTAGCAGCTGTTCTCAATATACTCTTGTCAATCCAATCATTCATTGTATGATTATCACCTACATTAATAAACAGCAGTGCCAAGATGTGTCCCATGGGAGACAAATATACAATGCAGAAAGTGTCACCCTAGTTGTTCAGACTGCGATTATAATGTCTTTTATTATAGTGGGAGTTGGTAATGGCCTTTCAATTGCAGTTGCCTAACGATTTCTGGCATAAAACATTCTTGTGGTAATTTTTTTGTTTGCTTTTTTCTTTGATGTATTTTTAAGTTTTAGTCCCTTTGTTATATGCAATATGCTTTTGCAATTCAGTGGGGAAAGTCTTCAGTGTAAGAAAGCTGTCTTCATCCCTTGAAATTTAATTAGATTTTTCTACAACATGAACTGCTGCAAACGCTTATTTTCTTTCTCTTGCATTCCTCAGAGAAATTCTGGCAATGCAGTAAAACTATAATTGAACTCAAGATGTTATGAATAGGTAACCCAACCTACAGTTTAGGTAAAGACTGGTAAGAGTGTATGGTGCCCTGGAAAGAATGGTAGACAGCAGGTGGTATTGAAGGGAAGAGAAGGACAGAGAGAGGAACCATCACTGAGACCAAATACATGGTTTCTGTGTTTTCTAGCTTTTTCTGATCACACTGGAGGGACAGGTAAGAAGGAGAAAGAAAAAAGGTGCACTCCCATTGACCTTGGTACCCTTCCTCCCAGGCCATCATATCTGTCCACTGCCGTGTCATGGAGATAATCTTCTGTTTTGCACAACTGCAACCCATGCGGTAATCCGGGAAATTAGAGGTCTATGATGATGCCATTTGGGTTTAATTGCATTTGCCTAGTTAAAATTTACCTTCTGATTTTTCCTGTGGGACAAAACATTAAAAATTTCAAAGGCAAATAACCTGGACTAAAAGAACAGTGTTTGGTTGCCAGTCAAGCACAAGAGAGTTGGGAACTGACAGATTTATGTTTGGTATATAAACTCAGTTTTGCCTTTATGTACTTTCAACTGTAGTAACAACTGGACATTAATAACTGCAAATTTCCTTTATTATTTGCTTAGTTTTTACCTCAACTAACAATAGCAACAAAACCAACCATTTGTGACTCAGCTGCTTTGCACTCCCACAGAAACTAGCAGGCTGCAGCCACCTACCTACTCACTCAGGCTCTTCAAACCAGGACTTGCTGTCGAACTGCCAGCCCTGCCCTCCCATTGCTGAGCTTGTCTGCTAGCTTATTTCATTCTTTTGCCTACAGCACATATGTTACCCTGCCACATGTTTATGAGCAGACCCGGCTGGAAGGCTTTGGTGGATTAGGCATCTACTGTCAGCCCATGGATCATGGCAGGCTGAAGTTGCTGGCCAGTCCAGGCAAGCCTCTTGCTCAGCCACTTTCCAATACTGTTGTCACTGCCGCAATCTGTACCAAGATACCTAGACAGTGGTGGCCCTTCTCAGCAGCAGCAGCAGTAGCAGCTGTCCTTGCATTCCTTACCCAAGTCTTCCTTGGCACCATTCCCACCCTGTCCACTCCACACACTTTTGCAGGACATTGTCAAATCAAGGCCACTCCCTTGCCTCCTTGTCACAGGCCTACCTCTTCTATTTTACCCATCTCCCCCAATAGGACTAGAGCTCATACCTCACCTTGTTCACCTCTTTCACTGCCCTTCCCAGCAGCCTAAGAAATGCAGGAAGAAAAGTAGTGGCTACTGCAGACAGCATGGGAGGGGGTTGCTCTTGAGGGGTCAAGGTATATGTAGACAGCTACCTGGAGCAGAGAAGTGTCTCAGAGATATTCAGGTAGGGAAGTTGAGGTGGGTAAGCTGTTTATTGAGTTGGGTAGCTTTGTGCCAGAGAAGCAGCTCATCCCTTAATACATTTTCAGAGCCCCTCAGGTAACCAAGATACTTCCAATAAGGAAGGATGCAGGTAGCACTTCTCTGCTCTTGGGTCTGGCACTGTGCACAGGCAGAGCAGGGAATGTACGGACTCCTGCAGAAGCAAATCATCCACTGCATTGACCTGGATGCACTGGGGACATACACTGGTGAATACCTTTTCCAGGGTACAAGCCTATTCCTCCCAGACATTCCACCATCTCAGCAGTTGCCTGTTCTGCACTCCCTGCTCCCTTAGTGCTGCACAGCTCAGCTGTGTGGCAAAATTACGCTTTGTCAGCCCCTGAACTGACAAGTAGTCTGGTCTGGGCTGACCTGTTTTGAAGGGTAGAAGGAATCCTTGTGTGTATGTGTATATCACGTTTTTAAAGGGATGAGACCCTGATTAACTATGGAGGAGATTTATATCTTCTCCTGCTACAATTAATTATTAATGAGATTTTTAAGGTTGTAGGTAATCCCTCATTCCCCCTGGCTTCTCCCAGTGTGAACAGATTCCCTTCCAAAAACATTATTCTGGGAATACAGCCAACATACTTAAATGAGGCCAGCATTTATTACAAATAATGGACATGAATTTATAGCTGAGGCAGTTATAAAGTGATCTAAAATATCAATTATAATGGAAAAAGATAATTTGAACAGTGTTGTGGGTGTTATGGTTTGGCCCATTCCATTTATAATTGAGAACAGCATGGAAAACGGTTAAGTACCTTCCAGATGAAAGGAGAAGTTCTTGCAGCAAGTGGGTATCCTTAGAATAATGTCCTATAAATTAGAGAGCATTGTTTTTAATTTTTATTGGCATTTTGGGTAAGATGCTTGCCTCAGGAAGAGAGCTCTCCTTTTCTAAAAGTCACAGCTCATATTTGAGACTCAAACATGGATACGAGCTGAGAGTTGTCTGCAGCCTGCTGCCAGGACAGTGGTGACGACAGAGGTGCCCCTTGTTTGTCTGCTACAGGTGCCTGCAGGGGTCCATGGGTTTGGGAATGTGACACTTCGCTTTCCCTGTATCTGCCCTTCTTATTGTCCCCCTTCCTGAGGTTCAGCCAGTCTGCACAAATGAAAGATTCAATATGATGACTGCAAAAATCCTGTAAATGGTTGAGGAATGGGATACAGATGTTGTTAGTGAAAGGCACAGATTTCCATGATTCCTTGACAAGTTTTGAATATGAAACTTGTGAGCTCCATTTAAAAACATGGACCCAGTTCCATACCCCAGTTCAACTGTTCTTTACTCCTGGTACCTAGACTTTAAACATTAATCTTCCCCAGCTACATAAATCATACTTCTCATTATGCTTGGGGGCACCTAAGTCTTGGGACTGCTGTGCAATTTAAGGACTATATGATATTTAAGGCTGCCTGGTGGGATATGCAATGTAGCTGTCTCTCGTCCTGTTCCTCCTGGAGGACTCAGGCTGGTAAAGGCTTTTCAAAGTGTGTCTACTGGCTCGGACTCCACACAAAATACAGCAGCAGCCATCTTCATTCAAGACAATGATACTAGTGATGACCATTGCATAGCTTCTTGTTGGGACAACATGGCACAATTTCAGATTTTACCTGAGATATGCTCTCTAGCCCCAGGGTAGAGGCTGTCTTCAGAAAGAGCTCCCAAAGTTCTTCCAGAGCTGTCAGATTTTATGTAATGAGAGACTGACTGTCTTAATTACTTGGGCACTTGTGTAGGATATTAGTTCTGATCTCTGCTGAGAATTTTGATTAAACAAACTTTGACGAAGGTGTGCATGAACACACCGGGATGGAGGCAGGCAGCTCTTAGCAGTGCTAATGTGCTAGATTCAGAGAGGGGTAGGACACGTCTGTCTCCAGCGTTTTATACCAGCTCGCTTAGGCAGCTCCTGGCTGGCAGTTATAATTCACAACCTGAGGTTCCTGATGGATCCTGTGCCTCACAGAAGGAGTTTGAATAACTCAGGGCTATGCATTCCCCTACAGAAAGCAGTTATCTAAAAGGAGCACAATAGTCTACTGTCAAGTCTAATGATCTAATTTAAGTCCCTTTGGGGATCTCAACCAAAGACACATTGAGAATGAAACTAGGAAGGCTTTCTACATCATTAGTCATTAACTTATAGTCTTTTCCTATTTTCATCTACTAAATACATATCTTGTTGATGTAGAAAGTGTCATAAAATATTGGTTTGGGTTTTCTCTGAAGGTACAGGATGTACAGACAAGATTAGTTTGTTTCATTTTTTGTTTGAGGGTAGGCAGCTCAGTACACTAATTTAGAGCATTACCTTTGTAGGAGTGGTAGGTTTAGGGGGGTTTAAGCTGTATTGTCAGTGTATCTTAAAAGGCTGTGAGACAACCATTGTATAAATTTGGGGAAAACAGTAGCTGAAGACAATGGGATTATACCACTGTGACTAAAGATAGAATTCTGGTCACTAAGAGAACTCTGTATTAAAGTCTTAGATGGGTAACAGGACTATGGAGAATACAATATTCGTGTTCACAGGGTTTAATGGACAAATTTTATTTTTAAAAGTTTGGTACTGACTAAATTGTGATAGCTGGAAATATAATGAAAGTGTTTGTAGCTGAAGTATTGGAAAACATTTAAAAGTGTTTTTCAAAACTCTATTAGCTAGTCCCTTTAAAATCTTGTTCACTAGAATTACTGCTAAACACAGGAACAATTGCTTACTGATCCACAACATATATTAATACAATCAAGTGTTTAAATTGCTATTGGAGTGCATAGACTGGCTGATGACAGGCAGGCCATTATGTATTCTCCTATATTCCCTCTTGCCCTGTATTGCCCTTAAACCATTTTGTCTATATGTTTAATTTCAAAGTCAAGTCTGCATGTCTTTGAACATGGGCTGTGAGCAGTATTAGGAAAGAAAGATAAAAAAAGAAAATTATACTGAGAATATCAGACAAGAGCAGAGAAATACCAGAGGAAAAGTCTCCAATCCTGTCAGAAATCATACTTGTCAATAACTAGAGGGTATGGTTTTGGAAAGATTATATATTGGACCAGGCTGCAGCTTTGCAGCTAATAACAGTAATGTATTAGCACTTACTGAGCTCACTTAAGGATCATGGCCTTGCTGTGCTGCATGAAAGAACAAAAGCAGCCTTTACTTTAAAGATCTGACATCTGAAGAGTCTGTTTTGATTTTGTATTGGTTTTCTTGGGGTTGTTTGGGTTTTTTTCTAGCTAGATTACTGGGAGATTTCCCCTCCTGCCATCCCTTAAAATAAAGGCAGTTCTGGACTCTGACCTGTAAAGACCTCTCACTCTGAAGTAACCATGAAGCTGGAGTTCTGGGTTTCCCTACTCATGTTCATTCATTAAATCCAGATCATCACAGACGTAGGCACATTTTTATTTCAGTGAAATGGCTGCAGATTTTTTTCAATGAGAATTTTCAAAACTTTAAAAACCCCCAAGCATTTTGATTTTCAGGTGTTCACTGGAGAATTGGGCAGTACAAAATACTGAGCAGTTTTCAGGAAGATGCATAGAAAAGTTTTTTGTTTTTTTTTTCCATAATCATCAGCATAGCAAGTAAGATTAGCAAACTGAAAGACAAAAAGACAAACTATACCCTTGCAGGTCTCCTAGATTCACAGCCAGTACAATCTGACACTAAACTATCACTCACTCCCCTGATCAGGTATGAGTCAGCTGTGTATTTAGTTCATTTCACAGAGCTGCTCTGGATAGACAGTCCTAAGGGGAAGCTTAATATTTCTGTTGAGCATTAGGATAATAGATAATTTTTTTTTTTTTTTTTTAATGGCAAGATATGATTTTCAGCTATTCAGCAGAAGGACTTTCTTCGTAAAGGTCTTGGCAAAGTCCTTTAGGCTGCAGGGCACTTAGCATGGTCCTGCCCAGGGCAAGATGGAAGAGCAGATACAGAAAGCTATGGATACTAACATGTATTCAGATAAAATTTTCCACTCTATACTCCAGCTCCCAAATCAACAGGTTAATAATTTTTTTCCCCCTTCTTTCATTTCCGACTGTATTTGAGTTCCTTCCGCGTAACTTCTGCTTAGTCATGAAACACATTATAGTAACTAAGTTGAAATAAATACGCCCTTGGTTATTAGAGAATATCCATTTGGAATAGCTTTATATTGTCTCTGGATTAAGATTACAACAGACAATCACAACACTGTAAAACGATCAGACATTTCTGAGAAAAAACAAGTGTGTGCTACAATTTGAATCTATCTCTGCTATGTAAAAATTGATGCCAAGACACATGTAAGGGAATACCGCAATATCTGCAGTATTTCAAGAATATATTTGAAGTTTCCTTATGGTCATAGTAGGGAAAAATTTATCCTACAAAACCATATGGTAACTTATGTTTTGGATACTAAAACACTGTCAATGTTTTATTAAACATGTAACAACTATCTGGTACCATTACAAACTACCTTCCCCCACTACAAAGCTAGACTATCTTCCTCTCTAATGATTGTAAGATGGGACAGATGGGTTGGTGCTAAACCCACCATAAATATGAGTTGGAATAATGCAAATTAATTGAGAAGGCAGCAGTCCCTTCTCCTGAGTACTCTTTTCAATCGTGAAGGGAATTAGAAAAGAATGTAGTGAGGCCACATCTGGAATACTGTGTCCAGTTCTGGGTTCCCCAGTCTGAGAAAGATAAAAAACTATTGGAGAGAGTCCAGTAGAGGGCTACAAAGATGATGAGGGGACTGCAGCATCTCTCTTATGAGGAAAAGCTGAGAGACCTGATCTGTTTAGCCTGGAGAAGGGAAGACTGAGAGCAGACTTTATAAATGTTTATAAATATCTAAAGGGCGGGTGTCAAGAGGATGAAGCCATACTCTTTTCAGTGGTGCCCGGGGACAGGACAAGGGGCAACAGGCACAAACCAGAACACAGGAAGTTCCATCTGAAGATGAAGAGGGTGACAGAGCACTGGAACAGGCTGCCCAGAGATACTCAAAACCAGCCTAGATGCAGTCCTGTGCAACCTGTTCTAGGTGAACCTGCTTTGGCAGGGGGGTTGGACTAGATGATCTCCAGAGGTCCCTTCCAACCCCTACCATTCTGTGATTCTGTGATCTGAGAAGGGAGCAGGGGAAGCAACAGGAATATTTATGAACAGTAACTGAAAGATGTTTTGGTAAGGGCTGTAAACAACTGCCCTAAACTTCATAAACATAAAGAAGTTTTCTTTACCTTAAAAATTGTTTTGCTTGCTGTGGAATTTAAAATAAACAAGCCATAAAATTGTCCAAAGACTAGATAGAATGTAACAAAGTTTAAAAAGAGGAAATTAATAATAATGATTATGAATTAAAGCTCTAAAATATAGATAGTGGCTACCAGCATTAACAGAATTCATAAGGATTTATAAAAAATTATGTAGAGAAAAAGGAATCTCCTAATAATGATTCATTCCTTGGAAGATGACAAATTCAATAGTAATGATACATAATAATATATGCTTAATGAATATTTTTGTACTATATTTACATAGAGATGGAACAAATGCATTCACATCTTGCCAAAACAGTGAAATGCAGCTTAACCCAGCAGTAAGAGAGCTCTCGAAAATCCTGTCAAGACAAACTGTTGCAGTCAGACAGATTCCGTAACTTGCATGCAGGAGTTTTAGGACTTGATTTAGAAGTTGTCTAGACTGCTGGACTTAATTGTTGATATTTATTGCAATTCTGTCAAAGCTCCACTTCAGATATAGAGGCCGTATGGAAAAAGAGAAAGTGGAACTTCTTCAGTGATTACAGAGCTATTATGGTAATTTCTATCCTAAGCAAATTAAAGAAATAGCTTGTACATGAACTCAGGCAATATAAAACAAAAAAAAGATAGTGAAATGATTCAAGATGCTATTATTTTTTTCAGTGAGATCAGAAGACTGAATAATGATAATCACATTTATGCAGCTTACTTGGATTTCTCAGTAGCATCTGTCTTAATACTGCACAGTATTGTGATTTAAAAACAGTATGTTATAAAATCAATACAACAAATTTAAACTGATTGAAATCTAGGTGATAGATCTCAGTGTGTAATTACTAATGAGAAGCTACTGAAAAAATGGATGGGTTTCCAAAAATTCCTAACCTAGTGCTGTCTTTTATTTGTAACATTGACTTGAACAAGGCAGTAACATCATGGCTGAAAATGATGCAGAGGAAGCAAAAGTGGAGAAGAGTAAAAAATTAATAGATGCCATTTTCATAAAGCAGACTTTTAGAGAGAAATTTGGCCAAACTCAAGGTAGTTTGCCTAGGAATAAACACATCATGTCATTTTAGAGAAAGAGGGATAACGTACATGCAAGACCCACCAAGGTTCAAGGTTTGAAAGTCAGAGCTAGACAATTTCAGCCTAGTGATTAGAAAGCCTCAGAAAGTAGAGATGTTCTTGCAGACTTGAAATTAAGATTGAACATTATCCGAAAGATATATTTCAGTTGAATTAATACTTTATTTGGCTTCATATATTGATCACAGAGTCATGTTGTGTCAACTATAGTGACCAAATCAGAACACTAGATTATGAATCATCAAAAGGAATTAAATTTCTTATTTTTAGTGACCTTTACCAAGTCCTGTTATGTATATGCACAAATTTTCCTGTCTGCACTATGGAATACTGATATTTTCATCCTTAGCAAAGTTAGCCAAGGACCATACATTAAAAACTATATGAGAAGTGGTCAGTAATATTAGTTATAGCTTAAAACTTCCTTAATTGAGACTTACATGGTAAAAGTAGGATTTGATATGCAGAGAGACAAGCGAACTGAAAATACACCTTGGTATTAAAAGCCTGTTTCTCAATAGCTGAATAATAGGGAACTGTAATAATACATCAGCAACACAATGAAACTTCCTACATACGTACATCTTGAGTCTAATGTTAATTAAATGCATTACCAGAAAGAGGGGAATCAAACTGTAGACAAGTCTAGTGTGTGTGGTTAATAAGCAAAGTGCCAAAGAGGAGTCCAATTCACCCTTAATCTGGTACTGTTCCATCTGAGATCAGAAAAATAATTCATACCACTCAGAAAGCTGTTAGTGCACTCACTAATAATGCACCACTAGCAAATTTAAGAGGGTGTGATTTCTATCATCCTTTGGAACATATGAAATAAAGGTACTTTTCAACCATGTCTACATCATCAGAAATCAAAAGCTAGATATACTGCAACTGATGGTCACCATGTACACACAGACACCCGAGTCCGGAAAAAACCATGAGTCCCATATGCATGGTAGGGCTTGGCCATGGGCACTAATACAATGACAAAGGCAAGATTTAGGGTGGTCATCTTCCTATTATTCCCTGGTCACCAGTCCTGAGCAATCTGAACCCAATAACTGTGAAGCCTTCATGCAGTTGGGAAGCATTTCCGCACATTCATTCAAAGACAAAGAATCGTGAATCTGACTTTTAATGTTTGCTTACTTTAACATGGAAGGAAACTATGCATCCTGGTGAGTAATGCCTTCCCTTATTTTGCCTTGCCTTGCCTTCCCTGTCCTTCTGTGCTCTGCCCTACCCTGAATGATATAATTACTGCATCACTGCATTTAAGTAATCAGAATGGACAGTATTGGTTTATATCTTCAAGCCAAAACAGAAAAGTATTTTTTTAGGTTAACCTAAATTTTTGTATTCTCAATTTGAGACAACAAGAGGTCACTGTAAATAATTTCAGCCTGAGTAAATCATTAAGTCATTTCACTTTAAATATTACATTGTACTGTAATTAGCAATAGTAGCTCTCTAGTATAAATTATGTTTAATTAGGGGTGTTTCATTATTATAAACTGCAGAATTTTTGTATTAGATAAACATTTAAAAAATGATACAATAAAATGAGAACTAGTTTTTGTTCTGCTGGTAAAGTATGTGTGGCGTAGGGAAATATCTTTGGTGATGAGATAGAATGCATCAACCCTGTTGTCCTCACATAACTCACTAGAGCAATCATTTAAGTGATTCAGAAGAGTATCTTCCTTTTTCATAGAGACAGATTTGTGAGATAAAAGGGCACTGAAGTAATGAAAAGTGTATATTTCATTGGTGGTTATGAAACATTTTGTGCCTGCAATAAGTATAGTGAGGAATGCCAAATGGCATTTGCAAACTTAAACAGAGCCACATATCTTGTAGAAAACAGTCCAACACACATACCAACAAAGCAATCTAGGGCAAAGGACTAGTGAGAACCAATGCAGTTTGATTACTCTCCAGCACAACTCAAACCTGAAAGAAACTTAAAAAAAACCCCAAAAACCTGAGGATGTATTTTTAAAATATTTAATGTTATTTCTCCTCTTTAATAACAAATTATAGATTTTTAATGGCAAACGTTATTGAAGTTATTTTTTGCCCCAAAACCTGCCATTTGTTTGAATCCTTCAGTATTTTTAAAGGAATTTTAATTTCATTTGTTCATTTACACTGCTCAAAGTGAACCAAATATATTTACTTGTCTAGTTTTTAAAAAGAACCACAGAGAAAAATGTCTTAAGCACTTGTATAAGGGACGCTGGCTGGCAAACTCTACTTTGGAGAACTCAAAATAAACTGTTTTGCTATACAAGGAGACTGGAAATGAACAAAAATATGGAAAACATTGTTCCTTTTAAAAAATTATCTGAGAAAAATAATGTAAAATTAAATATAAAAAGTAAAAAATATTTTCCCAGGTGAAGAGCAGGAATTTATTGACAGATATGTCAAACCAGTAATAAAGTAACATATTAGAAAAGGGACAACAAGTTAAGAACTTAATCCCTGAAGATAAATAAATTACCTAACAGATACAAACCATCAGGACAGAGAATGTAAATACTGCAGTAAAGTTAAATAACTTGTCAGCAACTGGGTACTAAAGCTATGCTTTCCAGTTTAGCTGTGTCTCTTTGGAAGCTTTGGCTTAAAAAAGAGACAAAATCAGAAACTGGCATTATGCAGATTAGGAAGAATCAAATAAAAAAATATAAGCAGGAATTTCAGAAGCTCCCAGCTCCACACAACGACTAGAAGATGGGCCCTGCTATGGTACAGGGGCTTTGACAGCCTAAAAAAGCTCTTGCTCCCTTTTATTTGCAATGATCTGTTTTGATCTGGACTAGTTCTTTGGTGTCCAAAGAAGTTCCGGATACAATGTACAGTACAATTCTGGGTGATGTGCTGTGTTTTTGCATAAAACACAGAAGAGAAGGACTTGGGAGTGGTGGTGAGCGACAAGCTGAACACGAGCAGACAGTGTGCGCTTGCAGCCCAGAAGGCCAACCGTATCCTGGGCTGCATCAAGAGAAGCGTGTCCAGCAGGTCGAGGGAGGTGATTCTGCCCCTCTACTCCGCTCTTGTAAGGCCCCACCTGGAGTACTGCGTCCAGTTCTGGAGCCCCCAACATAAGAAAGACATGGACCAGTTGGAACAAGTCCAGAGAAGGGCCACGAGGATGATCTGAGGGCTGGAGCACCTCTCCTATGAGGACAGGCTGAGAGAGTTGGGGCTGTTCAGCCTGAAAAAGAGAAGGCTCCGGGGAGATCTCATAGCGGCCTTCCAATACCTGAAGGGGCCTACAAGAAAGCTGGGGAGGGACTTTTCATAAGGGCAACTAATGACAAGACAAGGGGAAATGGGTTTAAACTGAAAGAGGGGAGGTTTAGATTAGATATTAGGAAGAAGTTCTTTACTGTAAGGGTGGTCAGACACTGGAACAGGTTGCCCAAGGAAGTTGTGGATGCCCCCTCCCTGGAAGTGTTTAAGGCCAGGCTGGATGAGGCTTTGAGCAACCTGGTCTAGTGGAAGGTGTCCCTGCTGAAGGCGGGGGGATTGGAACTAGATGATCTTTGAGGTCCCTTCCAATCCAAACCATTCTATGATTCTATGATAAAGCATGATGTTTTAAGCTAATAGACAGTTGTCTCTTACTATGGCCCCAGTGCTGGTCAGTGTCACATCTCCTATCTTTTGGTGGCCTTGCCTTCAAAACAAAAATCCCTCCATGCTATGCAATGTGCCAAGGTTACTGTGAATCCAGAGCCATGCAGAGCAGCCCAGTAAGAAATGTTGAGATGTGGAATCTTTCTCAATTCCTGGTCCTTTTTGTGGGGATGAAATATGTTCTAGCTCTTATTTTCACAGCCTGCTTGGACATCTCTGAAAAATAGGTGTCTAAACCTAAAGGGGTTTTTTGTTTTGTTTTGTTTTGTTTTGTTTTGTTTTGTTTCCTTTTCTTTTTTTAAATGGGAAGGTGGGGAGGTTTCCTTTTGGTTGGTAGCTCCAGGATCAGAGCTCTCACTTGGCAACTGGAGAGACTTGGTGGTACTACCTTCTTTCCCTGAAGGCACCTCCCAGCAGACCAGTCTGACCACAAAGCTACTGACTGTTCAGAATTAAAAAGAAAAACTCTTATCCCTT